>NW_012137969.1:2587874-2590589 GCF_000956105.1 Propithecus coquereli | reverse complement strand
CTACCCTGCTTTATAACTGACTTTTTGCTTAGCATAATAATACAATTATCTTCTTTCGTCCATGCATACTACCTTGTTGTTTGTCATTCCACTATGATACGGACATATCATAATTAATTTAATTAACTCCTTGCTGATGGTTGCTTAGGTTGTTTCTGATTTTTCACAGTTACATATTGTGTTCAGTGAACATACTTTTATATATCTTTGCATGCTTGTACCAGTCTTTCTACAAGGATACATTTCTAGGGGAGGGATTACAAGGTCAAAGGGAATGTACTTTTTGATTTTTATAGCAGTGGACTTAGAGCATCTGGAAATGTGAGGGGTGTGGCTAGGAACCAAAGGCTCGGAGTTTTCTTTTATAGTGTATAGGAAAATGCCTCTTCATAGATCACTCTGCCAGTAATATTTGTGAGGTGGTATGAGAACCTTGAGTTGAATGTTATAACTTATCATGTAATTCCTGTAAGAGTAAAGTAATAGTGAGTCTTGTGTTTGTGTTTTTTAAACAGGAGTATGCCAGAATGGTCCAGGTCTTACATGCATACTGTATCATTTCAGCAGGCATCCGTATAAGTTGCAGCAATCAGCTTGGACAAGGAAAACGACAGCCTGTGGTATGCACAGGTGGAAGCTCCAGTATAAAGGAAAATATTGGATCTGTGTTTGGACAGAAGCAGGTAGTGATGGCCAGTTACTTAAACACATTTTATTGCTCTGGTGATTGTGGCAGGTTTCTATTGCCCTCCCAATAGAATAGAGAACAAAATCCAAGAATTGAATTTTTAAGCACCTATCCCAAAAATTGTTTGATAGGTGGCAGTTTTTTATTTTATTCTTCCAGAGAATAAAATGCTGCATTTTTAAACTCTTTCTCTGAAAAATTATAAATTATTGTGGGCGGTGTGTTGATTATGTATAAGTAAGAGCTCATGTTTCATCTTTCTAGTCTAAAATCCAAATTATTATAACACTTGAAAGCATTTATCAAGATTCTTTTAATTTCTTTGTGCTCTTAACATGGATAGCTTGCCTAGGAAAGAAAACAAACAGAACCCCTCATTATATCTTCTTTTCTTTTTTTCTGTCTCCACCCCCCCCCATATCTTTTCTAAAGTTAGGTTCCTTTTGTCTTCATTAGGAAATAACTGTGATTCTTGGTTTCTATTTTAGTTGCAAAGCCTCATTCCTTTTGTTCAGCTGCCCCCTAGCGACTCCGTCTGTGAAGAGTATGGTCTGAGCTGTTCAGATGCTCTGCATAATCTGTTTTAGTAAGTAGATTGCTTCCAGGAAAACTACAATCATTTTTTGCCTGAAGCTTTTATTTATTTATTTATTTTTCTCTACTAAAAGTGGAAAAAACCTGACGGTTTTTTTTTTTTAAAAAAGATAGTGATTTTAGGGCTTACAGTTTTTTGTTCTTTATAAAAAACCTTCAACAGTATTACTGCTGAGAGAGGATTTATACAAAGGACTTGGTTACTTAATTCAAAAAGTATTCTAAAGCCGGCGCGGTGGCTCACGCCTGTAATCCTAGCTCTCTGGGAGGCCGAGGCGGGCGGATTGTTTGAGCTCAGGAGCGAGACCCTGTCTCTACTAAAAATTAGAAAGCAATTAATAGGACATCTAAAAAAAATATATGTAGAAAAAATTAGCCGGGCATGGTGGCGCATGCCTGTAGTCCCAGCTACTCGGGAGGCTGAGGCAGAAGGATTGCTTGAGCCCAGGAGTTTGAGGTTGCTGTGAGCTAGGCTGACCCCACGGCACTCACTCTAGCCAGGGCAACACAGTGAGACCCTGTCTCAAAAAAAAAAAAAAAAAAGTATTCTGGGTAATTGGTACATTTCAGGGGGTTTCCTGTTGAGTTAGTCTTTATTAAGCCTCTGTTTAGTTAGAATAACTTTTAAATTATGTTATGTATAACGGACTGACTTTTTGGGCATCTGATGAATGCAGTTCAGAATCATTACTTGTAATGTAAGAAAATAGACACTCCTATAAGCAGGATTGGCCCTGTAAAGATCTGTATTGTTTGTTCTTTCTCCACTTGCTTTTGGCTTGTGCCTGAAATTGCAAAGATGGAGATTCATTTCTTTATGTTAAGGTGTTCTGATGGAAATGCAAATATCCGTGGGGTGGATCTCATGTAGAACAAGCACTTTACCAACGTGTTAGTAGATGTAAATTTGCTAATTGGGAGCAGATTTTAAAAGGGAAGGGAATGTGGGCAAAGGTCCTGAATATAAGGGTTAGACTCCATTGACAAATCAGTGGTGACAATACAAAGGTTCTGAGAATATGTTTGAAGTGAGACCTACTCCTTACATGAAGGCCAAGGGCTCAGTAGGGAAGGTGAAAGGAGAGGTGAAACAAATCATTTCTGAACCCACTAATGCATTAATGCCTGTGATGGGTTTGTTGACTGTCGGGGCTTTGGAGCATTCCAGAAGGTCTGGGCTCTTTCATGATTCATCAGGATGGAGCACAGATACACATAAACTGGAATAGTGATACTTACCAGCATGTCGCCAAGTGTTTTGTTTTTATTTCATTTTAAGAATGTGCCATGTGATATGTGTTTCTAATCCTTTTCACTCTGGAATCCTGCCTTACTGTATTAACATTAAACAGTGTCTCAGGTTTCATTTCACAATGTGCTCACGGAGTTGGAAGGAGTTCAACCGACAGACAATTTTTCTTTATCAATCGGCG
>NW_012137969.1:2583103-2584628 GCF_000956105.1 Propithecus coquereli | reverse complement strand
TGTTTACTGACTTTTCTGAAAAAATTCTATTAAATCTCTATTCTTTATCGTGTGTGGTCACTGAAGTTTCTGTTTTGTTAGCTTATTGATAGCTAATGATTGGACAGAGATAACTTTAAATGCCTGAACCCAGTAAGTCTCCCAGTCTTTGCTGAGGGGCTCTATATGCCTTTTGGGGCATATCTTCTACACTCCAGCCAGCAGTTGACCACTCTGCTTTAAGAGTTGCTATTTCTTGATCTCGGAGCTGAACGTTTCCTGCTTTCATAGAGCCTCAAGGTCACCCAGAAGTGAGAGCTGAGGGCCTTCTCAGGTCTTTCCTGGGCATCCAAATGGCCTTCTAGATTCCCAGGTTTAAGTTGGAGCTTTTCAAAGCCCCTATGGACATCTCATTCCCGAGCTTTTCCCTTTAAGCTTTTCGATTAGTCTGTATTGTTTGCCCAACTGTTATCCCATGCCTCCAGGCTGTCATCCTGTCTAGACTCAGCTGTGTATCTTGAACAAACACTCCCCAATTGCTGCAAGCCTCTCATTAATTTCCAGAGTTCTGAAGCAGTTAATTCTGATGATTTTTGTCAGTTTTCTCATTTTATGGAGGAGAGAATTTTTGGAGGCCTTTACTCTGCCATTTCCCTGACATCACCCCTGTACGGTCTTCACTGAGTGTCATGTTGAAATGAGAGTTGCCACAAAGCTAATTTGACATCTGTAATAATATACATAATCATTATTTTCCTACCTGGTCATAAATTGTCAGCTGTCTATTGAAGTAATTAGTTTTATTTTTGGGGTTTTTTTGTTTGTTTTTTGAGACAAGGTCTTACTCTGTTATCCAGGCCGGAGTGCAGTGGCACGCACGATCATAGCTCATTGTAGCCCTGAACTCCTGGGTTCAAGTGATCCTCCTGCCTCAGCCTCCCCTCACATCCCCTGAATAGCTGGGACTACAGGTGTGCACCACCACACCTGGATAATTTTTTTTCTATTTTTTGAAGAGACAGTGTCTCACTGTGTTGCTCAGGCTTCTCTTAAACTTCTGGCCTCAAGCGATCCTCCTGCGTCAGCCTCCTAAAGTGCTGGGATTACAAATGTGAGCCACCCCTCCTGGCCTAGTTTTATTTTTATTTACCCAAACCAAGTACATATGGGTCATCTGGGAGAGGGGGCCATAGTTGAACCCCAGCATCCTTTCCTTGGCAGAAGAAGAGTTGGCCATTGCCCGTTTGATGGCCAGATTCACTCCTTTGGGTGGGCGCCTTCTTTAAGCTGGTAAGCTAGGCTGCCTCCAGTCTCCGTGTCTGTCTGTGGAGAGGTGGAGGTGGTGGGTGAGATGGTGAGTGCCCATTGTTGTGTCTGCAGTGAGGGGAAAGACCAGAGAGCTGCTGAGGAGGCTGAAACCAGGGTTTGGTGGAAAGCTAGGGTGATGGATTCTCACCTGTTCCTCCCAGTGAGAGGAAAATGCTCTAGAATGAGACTTTGTAAACTGAGGGTAGCAGGAGCCACAAGCCAGGGGTTTGGAGAAGGG
>NW_012137969.1:2579290-2581548 GCF_000956105.1 Propithecus coquereli | reverse complement strand
GGAGGCTGAGGCAGGAGGATTGCTTGAGCCCAGGAGTTTGAGGTTGCTGTGAGCTAGGCTGATGCCACGGCACTCTAGCCTGGGCAACAGAGCAAGACTCTATCTCAAAAAAAAAATTCTGTAATCCCATTTTAGTACAGTCCATGACATTCTTCTCTCTTCATATTTACTTAGGTAACTTAATAAAAATGCATGCGACAGAAATGGAAAAGCCTCTGTCAGAGAAGCAGGAGAATTCGCCTTCGTTAAGGACTCAAGGAGAAGAAAAAAGGGCGATATCCGTCTCCAGACTGAGAGAGGCCTTTTCTCTTCGTCACACAGCAGAGAACAAGTCTGAGGACACGGAGATTCCTGAACCGAGACGGAGCTCTCCGAGGCAGAAGAGGAGTGTACCATTTTCCAGGGCTTCAGATCCCATCTCTGGCAGAGGCTTGCTGGGCTGTCCGGAAGAGGTGATGAGTTCCGGTAAGGGTCCCGGTGAGCACGTGGACAGAGCAGAAGTGGAGAGGGACTCGGGGCATGGCAGCACTTCAGCTGGCTCAGAGGGAGGGTTCAGCACCCCAGACACGGACAGTCACTGCAGCAGTGACTGTGCAGCCAGCTCCCAAGAAGACAGGTTTTCACAGGAAAATGTGGAATCCTGTGAGAAATTATCTGAAACTGACCATCGTTTTTCTGACATGGAAAGCCATTTAAACCAAGAAGATACTGGACATAAATTTAGAATTTTGCCTCAGCGAACTAATCTCTCATCCTCAAATGCAAAGCGTTTTAAAAAAGAAATTCCTTCAAATTCTGACATTCCTGAAGAGTTAGTTAATACTGAGAACATGTCAGCATCTCAGGTTGATGTAGCTGTTAAAATTAATAAGAAAATAGTGCCCCTTGACTTTTCACTGAGTTCTTTAGCTAAACGAATAAAGCAGTTACATCACCAACAACAGCAAAGTGCCGGTGAACAGAATTATAGGAAATTTAGGGCCAAGATTTGCCCTGGAGAAAATCAAGCAGCAGAAGATGAACTAAGAAAAGAGATAAGGTAAAATTTTTTCTTACGAGTGTTTTTGTCATGTTAGTGTTTGATCATTTTAAGTGAACCAGGGTCCAATCCTTAGTGACTCAGCGTCCGCTCCTCTGGGTGTCTTTTGCTCTATTCATTCTCACTCTGCTCTGACAGCATTGCTGCTTCTGTCTCGCATAAGGCTTGGTTATGGTCGTGCCTTGGCACCAGGATCGGTGCCTGGTTTCTGTTGCCCATCAGGACAGTCCTACCTGGGGGCTTCCCTGCGCCAGACTCAACGGGTCCGAGACGGACTCACCGACTTTTCTCCCACCCCTCTCCCCTTCTCATTGCTCCCTTTCTCAGATTCTAATGTTGGGCACGTATTGGTCACTAGCCTTGCCAGTGTATCCGTGGTGAGGTTTCTTCATCATCAACTTCTTTTCATTGCCTTTCATATCTATCACATTGATTTTCTTCAAAGAACTTTTTCACTGTGCTGTTCTGCGTGAAAACTTTCAAGGATTTTTCCTTAGATTTTTTTCAGTATGTGCTTTCTAGTTCAATCCAAATTAATCGATACCTTCGTGACCCTGATTTCGTCCCTTTTCCTGAAGGTTTTCAACCCATAGTCACTTCTCCTTGGGTCAAATTGATGTTTCAGTGGATATTGCTGTTTCCCGTTTTTCACTTTAATATGTATTAGAAAAAATTACAACTAGCACATCGTCAAACCTGTGATTTCAAGAAAATTGCCTAGAATAAGACTTTTTTTTTTTTTACCAAGAGAGTCAATTTAAGGAAAAATATTAATATTACAGGTAACAAAGAACATGGTAGCCAAATACCACTTTCTTCACCATAATCATGGACAACATTGTGGCTGTGTTTAATGCTGAATTTTCTTAAAATTTTTCTTATCTTTTTAAAACTTCTTGTGTATGTGTTTTGTGTCATCAATTGCTGAGACATGCTACGTGCTGCACACAATAAAACTTAATAATTAGATTGAACTTTTATAGCGCTTTTAGTCTGGACCACACAGGTTTGCCTAATTTAAACTATATTCTTCAACAATGAGTGTGACATACTCCCTTTGATATTCTAGTGCCTCGCAATTGAGAGAAGTTTATAGAAAATGCTTCCTTTAAAAAGTGTGGATTAGGCTGGGTGCGGTGGCTCATGCCTGTAATCCTAGCTCTCTGGGAGGCCGAGGTGGGCGGATTGTTTGAGCTCAGGAGTTCGAAACCAGCCTGAG
>NW_012137969.1:2577204-2579240 GCF_000956105.1 Propithecus coquereli | reverse complement strand
GTCTATTGAAGTAATTAGTTTTATTTTTGGGGTTTTTTTGTTTGTTTTTTGAGACAAGGTCTTACTCTGTTATCCAGGCCGGAGTGCAGTGGCACGCACGATCATAGCTCATTGTAGCCCTGAACTCCTGGGTTCAAGTGATCCTCCTGCCTCAGCCTCCCCTCACATCCCCTGAATAGCTGGGACTACAGGTGTGCACCACCACACCTGGATAATTTTTTTTCTATTTTTTGAAGAGACAGTGTCTCACTGTGTTGCTCAGGCTTCTCTTAAACTTCTGGCCTCAAGCGATCCTCCTGCGTCAGCCTCCTAAAGTGCTGGGATTACAAATGTGAGCCACCCCTCCTGGCCTAGTTTTATTTTTATTTACCCAAACCAAGTACATATGGGTCATCTGGGAGAGGGGGCCATAGTTGAACCCCAGCATCCTTTCCTTGGCAGAAGAAGAGTTGGCCATTGCCCGTTTGATGGCCAGATTCACTCCTTTGGGTGGGCGCCTTCTTTAAGCTGGTAAGCTAGGCTGCCTCCAGTCTCCGTGTCTGTCTGTGGAGAGGTGGAGGTGGTGGGTGAGATGGTGAGTGCCCATTGTTGTGTCCGCAGTGAGGGGAAAGACCAGAGAGCTGCTGAGGAGGCTGAAACCAGGGTTTGGTGGAAAGCTAGGGTGATGGATTCTCACCTGTTCCTCCCAGTGAGAGGAAAATGCTCTAGAATGAGACTTTGTAAACTGAGGGTAGCAGGAGCCACAAGCCAGGGGTTTGGAGAAGGGTGGGAGACAGAGTGGGAGCAGAGGGGCTGCTCCCTGTCCTGACACTTCCTAGCCTCCCAAGGGTGGAATGAGGTTGATTTGGAAGACAGCAGCATAGGCTTTGTCGAGGGCCGTAGTGGACAGTTCTGGAGAATCAGAGGACGTGGTGGAGGCACAGGCCCCTGAGGTGTTAGGTGGGGCTGCTGGGTCCGGGAGGAGGAGCACAGAAGCACCAACACTTGCGTGGCACAGCTACTGACTTATATGTGGAACGGCCACACCTCTTCTGGCTGTTCTCTGTGCGGCACGTGGTAGAGGACAGTCGGCAGCACACACATCTGCGTGGAAGGGGTTAATGGTGGCAGCTCTGTGCTTGCTCCAGGACACTTAGCCTGAGAGGCTGCCCCATAAAGAGAAACTGTTCAGAACACCTGTGCATCTTGAAGTATAGTTGAATCAATGCCTGTCTTTTAGCCATTTTATTGAAGTAGAGCAATCACACAGAAACAGACATGTCATAAGAGTATGGCTAATAAATGTGTCAGCCCTGAGACCAATAGCACCCACAAAACCACCCTTGTGTACCTTTTCAGAACTAACCTGCAGTGGAACCACTTTCCTGACTTCTAACAGCATAGTTTTCTGTACTTTTTTGTGATTTGTTTCTTTTTGCAGTATTTTGTTTGTGAGATTCATCCAAGTCATGTGTGACCATTCATTCATTTGCTGTGTGGTATTCCACTGTATATTCAAATATCACAATTTGTTTGTGGGTATTTGAGTGTTTCTAGTTTGGGGCTATAATGAAGAAAGCTGTACTGAGCACCCTGATGTGTGTCTTAGGGCGAGCACAGGTAGGCATAGCTGATAAGAGTAGCTGTGCAGGATCACCAGTGTGCATCCAATTAGATTTAGGAGGTACTTCCGGCGAGTTTTACAAAGCAGTTGTACCAATTTCACTACTACCAGCAGTATTTAAGCATTCCACTTGATTCTGATCTTTGTGAACATTTGTGTCTTTAATTTTAGCCATTCTGGTGAATATATAGCCGCATTCTGTTGTGGCTTTAGTTGTATCTCCTTTATGATTAACATTCAACAGTGTTCCTGTGTCTAATTAGCCATCTGGATCTCCTGTTTTGTGAAGTACCTGTTCACATAAAAATATCCTGTAATTAGGCCAGGCGTGATGGCTCACGCTATAATCTTAGCACTCTGGGAGGCTGAGGCAGGAGGATCATTTGAGGTCAGGAGTTGGAGACCAGCCTCAGCAAGAGTGAGACCCCATCTC
>NW_012137969.1:2572804-2574394 GCF_000956105.1 Propithecus coquereli | reverse complement strand
GCAGTAATTCAAGATACCGAGGTAGTGTTTATCAGCTTCTGTTTCTGTATTTCATATTACAGCTAAATATATCAAGTTGTAAAGGTTTGTTTCTTCATTGCTTGTTTAAGCCAGATGCTGGATTTTTTCTCTTTTTTTAAAAATATATTAGAGCTTTTCAAAGGATGCTGGGGTTTGTTTTGTTTTGATTTGAGATTGGATCTTGCTTATATTGCCGGGGCTCCTCTTGAACTCCTGGCCTCAAGGGATCCTCCCACCTGAGCCTTGGGAGTAGCTGGAATTTGAGGTGTGAGCCACCATGCCCAACTCAGATGCTGTTTTTTATAATAGGAGATAGACCTGCCAAAGACCCTGAAAACCTGGGTCTTTAGGCCAGCACAGGCTCTTCCCAAAGGCACTCTGCCTGGGAAACCGGAGCATATTCAGGCAGTTCTGGGAGAGCCTGGAATCAGAGCCAGGGGAGGAGTATTTGTGCCAGTTACTAGTTTATTGACTGTCAACTCCAAATCCACCCTTCTTTGTCCTGCTTTGCAATCCTGGAGGCTGGACTATGTAAGCATTTCTCCTAGTGCACTGCTAGAGTTTATCAGTAGAGGGCACTCGAGAGACACGGCAGGTCAAAGCAGAGGAGGCATCTCTCCTTGTTTCTGGGGTGCCCTTTTCCTCCTACAGTGTAGGAGTCCCTGTGTTGCTCACTCAGGCAAATTCTCTCCATCCAGCAGGCTATAGCCACTCCTGCTGCAACAAGGTGTGAAGCTCAGCTTCAGCGGGTGAGGGCCTCTTTTTTGGCACTCTTCCTTGTCCCTAGAAGTAGCAGCGATTTCCTGTCCTCTTTGGGCACTTCCCCACATCCCTGGAGGTGGTAGCATTTGCTGTTCCTGTATTTGTTAGTTTAGTTTAGTAGTTTAGCTACCCTTTACTAGTTCATAATACTGTATTATAAATTTTCCTTATTCAAATCACTGGTGTGTTTTTTGTCTCTTGATTGGACTCTGACTGTTAGGGAATTGGTCCCAGGAATGGTCCCAGGAGACAGACCCTCAAAGATAGGATTGTGGGATTGGTTTGGTCATGACTTGGACCTGAGCTCTATGGCGAGCTCCTTGCCCATAGGAAATAGGGGGTTAGTATTGTCACCTGTGATTGACGGTGATGAAGCACCAATTGAAGCGGGTGCCTTGGGGGCCCCAGTGCTGCTGCCGGAGTGATGAGTACCAGCACTGTGGTGTGGGCTGGGTCTCCCTCAGGGCGCTGGGGCACTTACCAAGAGAAATGACAGTCTCAGCTCAAGCCACCATCTGAGAACCAGAGCACTCTTATTCTTACATGCTGTTGGTGAGAGTGTAACCTTTTACAGATTTCCTATTAAAATAAAAAGCATACATACGGAATTCTACTTCTAGGGATTTATCTCACAGAATATGCCTACAAATGAGCAGGTTTATGTACAGAAATGTTTGTTGCAGCTTTGTGTGCATTACTGAGATTGGAAACAACTGAAATGTCCTTCAGTAGAAAATTGGTCAGACAAATTGTGGTACATCCACTCAATGGAGTCCTATATGTCCACTGAAAGGAATGAAGTAGGTA
>NW_012137969.1:2483940-2570939 GCF_000956105.1 Propithecus coquereli | reverse complement strand
TTTCCTGTGGAATGCATTAATTGTTTTTTGGGGTTTTTTAAATTTTCAGTAGGGGTAAATGGTAATAGTAAAGACATTAGTAAGCTACCTTGTAACACTGAAATATTCCTGCTCCACTTACAGAGGTCTTTTATTTTTTAGCCATCTGGCATAAGTAACGTCTCATCTGTGGCATTTCAAGTTGACCCAGGTAATCACAGGCCACTTTGGGTCTCAGATGGACCATACTTCAAGATTAAAGGGTAGACTCAAATTCCATCCAACTCTACCACACCCTGCGTAGTTTGATGGGGTGACCTCTTTAGCTTTTCCTGACCCCTCTTTTTGTTCCCTGTACTTGAACCACTCTGGCCATCTTTCCCTCTAGGCAGGCCTGATGAATTGCTATATGGCCATTAGGAAGAATGCAATAGATCTTCATGTGTGTCTCTAGAAACATCATAGGTCCATCATAGGGCTTGGCACAGATCGTTGTCTCTGTCTGGCGTACTTGTCCCGCACCTACCTACCCCGCTCCAAGAATACTTCCTCAGAAGACCCTTCCCTGACCCCATGGTCAAGTGTCACTTGCAGTATGCTCGTATGGCACTGGGTGTCTTTTCTTCCTGATTCTTGCTGCTGTTTGTAGTCATAATTGATTTGCTTCACTATTTGATCAATGTCTTTATTCCCCACTAATCTGTTAGTTCCAGGAGGGCAGAGACCGGGTCTGTGTTTGCTCACCATGGTATCTGCTGCCTTTAGCAGTGTTTGTCTTATTAAGCATTTGGTAGATCCAGTAGGAGAGATGGATGGAGAAATAAAGCAGGCAGAGGAAGCAGGAGGAAAGCAAAATCAATGCTGTCTGTTCATTTCATTTTCAAGTGCTGGTAATAACCTAATCCAGCTTTTCAAATTATCTTTATTATGAGGAGGAAAAATAGCATCTTTTAAATAGTCATCCTTCAGGAGAAGATCCAAAAAAAGACCAGGTCATTGGAGTAAGATGGAATATTGAGGAAAAAGCAAACTACTTTTGCAGCTACTTGAACTTCTGAAAAGAACTTTAAGAAAATGAAAATTAAAAGGATCTCTTCAGGAAGTTTTGTGACACTTGGCTAAGTGGTGGAAAGGCACATAGCTGAATAGTGTTGTTTTTACGTTTTTGTGAAATGGGTTCAGAGTATCACAATATTGTTTTGGTTTAATTTCTGCTTTATAGCTAAATGTTTGACTTCAGGACATAGTTTGAATTTCTTCTCTGTTTTTCAGACCTCAGACTCTCAACTTAACTGCTGTCAATGAAGCTATTCTACTAGAAAATCTGGAAATATTCAGAAAGAATGGCTTTGATTTTGTTATTGATGAAAGTGGTAAGTTATTAATTAGGACTATAGAATCATGCCTTTTTAGAGCTGAGAACAATCTTTGAGGTCATATAGATCAATTCTTTTATAAGAGATAAAAAAGGTTCCCCCCAAAAACATTCTGTGTCTGCCCTCTCTATCAAATGTATAAGTAACACTCAGATGAAATACATTTCTCAAATAATGGATTTTTCTCAAAATTTTATTCTTTTAGCTCCAGTCACTGAAAGGGCTAAATTGATTTCCTTGCCAACTAGTAAAAACTGGACCTTTGGACCCCAGGATATAGATGAACTGATCTTTATGCTAAGTGACAGTCCTGGGGTCATGTGCCGGCCTTCCCGAGTCAGGCAGATGTTTGCCTCCAGAGCCTGTCGAAAGTCTGTAAGTAAAGAAAGCTCGTCTGCTCAAGCACGTAGTCTGAGGAATTTCTTGGTTTATCTCCAGTCAAGGGTTGTTAAATGCCTTTATGATTGCCATGGGTCATGTTATGTAGAGAGCCACATCGTTCTCTGTCAGTATGACATACCAGCTCAGCATGTCTGTTATCTGGGACCTCTAACTCATAACTATTGCTCTTTCTCTGCTTCTGTTAAGCAGTGTTGTCTCTTAGAGCTTTCATCGATTCCCTGCGCAGTTAGCTATTTATGCACCTCGTTTGTCTGTGGACCCCGTGGGTAAATAGCAACTTGCGTAGATAGAGGTTTGCTGCTGCTAGGCCTGGATGACACTGTGCAGGATTCTGCAGAGTCATTCAGTTGGCGAGTATTTCACAGGGTGCTGTGTGTGGTCCCTGCATGTTGTGTCACTGCTGCTGCTGGGATTGGTGTTAGAAAGTGGCAGCAATGGGTGGGGATTAGCTTGATGTCCAAGGAAAGTAAGTGACTTTGTTTCACCTGCCATTAGGAAAGGGCAGGATGCCCTTCCTTTATTTATTCAACAGATATTCCTTGAGCCCCTGCTGTGTGGCCCGCCCTGCTCCAAAGAGACACAGAGGTTAACAAGGCAGCTGAGGTCCTTGCCCTTGTGGAGCATATAGTTTGGTGGGGAGAGATAGACAACAAACATAAACGACACCCTCAGATACCAGTAAGTGCAGTCAAGAAATTGAAACAGTGTATTGGGACAGGGAATGACGACAGAAAAATAAGGCGACCAGGGGAGGTGGTGGTTAGGGAACAGCATCTGAGGAGGTGGCATCTGAGTTGCTACTTGAAAGGCAGGATCAGGTAAGAACTTGCCAAGTAGAGGAAATAGCAAGTGTAAAGGCTCAGGGCATTTGAGCGAAGCCAGGGGCTGACTATGTGCCTGGAGAGGGGACTGGAGTGGACAGAGCAGTGTCCAGAGGACAGAGGACAGCCATGTAGCATCTTGCATGTCATGGTCAAAACCTGGGAGTCTGTGCTGTGTGTGGCGGGAGCTGCTGGGGAGGGAACAGACAGCAAGGGGTGCTGGGACTATAGGAGGGAGGGGGCAGCCTCAGGGTGACATTTGGGGATTGGCTGGATCAAGAATGCTGTATGGGACGTGGTCTATTTGGGATCCCATTAGACTTTAAGTGGGGATCTCTGAAAACAGTTGTGTGAATGAGTCTAGAGCTCAAGGGAAATGTCAGGGCTGAAAATAAAATTTTAGGTGTCATTTACAGCCATGAAATTGGATAAAATTACTCAAGGGCAGAGCTTAATTAGAAGAGGGCCCAGAATCTGACTTCCAGCTGTAGATATTTCTTTGATAAAGGCCTAATATTAACCTTCTAATCCTGGAGTCTATGAGGCTGGCCTGGACTAGTAGCCAGGTGTTTAAAAATTCTGGGTCTCTTCCTAGGTGTAGGACCCCTGAAAAAAACGAAAAAAAAATAAAAAAGAAGAACTAAAAATTCTGAGTCTCAACATGATTCAAAGGCCTGTGGAGCCACAGGCTGCTCCTTCTTCCTGCCCTGGCAGATGCCATGCTCCAGCCCTTCCTCCTCGGTCTCGGGTGCTGACCGTGGGCTTCTCCTCGGTTGCTCCCTGCCCGCCCTTCCTGCCCCGTCTCTTGTGCACTGCTCCTTCCAGTTCCACAGTCGCTCTGGACCCTTCCCACCTCTGTCCTGTCTGCTTGCCGTCCCCTCTGCTCTGCACACACCTGGCTCCCCTGGCGTGCAGGCCTTCCCACACCTGACTGAAGTAGCCTCTCCTGGGCCCTGTGGTCTTGGTTCTCTGTTAACTCTTTATTGTCTGTCTTCCTCCAAGCTGGCAGAGCTGTGTTCTTACCCTGCCCCTTAGACTGTGACTGGCACGTGGTGGGCACTCAGTGTGCTGCAGGAAGGAGGAGGGTGACAGTGGGTTCAGGCTTGTCTCCTCTGCCCATTGCTCCTTGTCTCTCAGGGTCTCAGATTCTCTGGCTCGCTGTGGAGTCTGTCCCTCTCCTTCTCCCTGCCAGAGAGGGATCCACGCCGTGGAGCCAGCAGGGTCCGGGCTAGAGAGGGAGGGGCAGGAGGGCTGTTGCGTGGAGAGCAGGCCAGAGCCTGAAGAGAGGGAAGTGACACACAGTGACACATGTGCCCATCTAGGGAAAGAGAGTCCCTGGAGTGCTGTGGTCCTGAGGCAGGTGCTTGCTTGATGGACTTGTGCAAGAGGAAGGGGGTGGCAGTGCGGCTTGAGTCGGGGAGGGAGGGATGCAGTGCTTGGAGGTACAGGCAGGCCAGTGAGGGCCAAATCAGGTGACAGACAGGGGGGTCTTTTATAAATCAGGTGAGAGGAGAGAACTGTGAAGAGGAGTGATGTGACCTGACAGATCTTTAAGAATAATCCCTGGCTACGGAGTGGAGAGCAGCTTGTAGAGGGTGGGGGGAGCAGGGAGGCCTGTGAGGAGGCTGCTGCAGCTGCCCCGTGATAAGTCAGCGCAGCTGGGATGGAGGTCGTGGCAGAGCAGCTGAGAGTGGTTGGTTGTGGACAGGTGTAGTCAGTGTCTCGAGTAGAGGTGGTGCCGCCATGAAGGAGCCAAGGGGGGGGCCTGGATTTCACAAAAAGGTGGGGGGCTGAAGAACTAGATAGAAGGTAGGGTTCTTGGGGCATGTGGTTTTGAGTTGTAATCTTGTCCAGCCTTATTTTAGAGAGGGGTGCTTCTGAAGAGTTGCTTTTCTAACAAATAAACCCAATAAAACTTTAAATTGTTGTGTCTCATACGCAGGTGATGATTGGAACTGCTCTAAACACAAGCGAGATGAAGAAACTCATCACCCACATGGGTGAGATGGACCACCCCTGGAACTGCCCCCATGGAAGGCCAACCATGAGACACATTGCCAATCTGGAAGTCATTTCTCAAAACTGATATTTCTCACTGTATGGAATTATGTGTGTGTGTATAAATATATATGTTTGGGGTTTCAAAATTAACCTGCTGCTTAAAAAATAATGTATCAGATCCATTTAAAAATGATCTTGAGAACCTTTTCAAACCATGTGGAGCATTGCTTGTAACACTTTTTCTGCATTTGCGTGTGTGTGTGTGTGTGTGTGTGTGTGTAGGCAAGAACATGTTTTACAAAAATAGGAAGAGCGCTTTGGAAGTTACCCAGGCCTCTGCTCTGGCTGAATATATTTTAGTCTGCAACTTTTAGCCCTTAATGATAATTAAATTCATATTGGTTTAATTTTGTAAATGTAAAATAATGGTCCTTTTGGGTTAGTGGTCCTCAACCCTAATGCACATTGAATTTCAGAAACAAATAATCCAAAAAACCCAAGGGGCATTCTCTGCCTGGCTTGAAGAAAATGACTGTATAGGGCTGGGGTCACTGTTTTTAAATGTTCCTCTGTGCGGCCAGGGTGGCAAAGTGCTGTTCTAGGCAGGAAGAAAGAAAAGATTTTGTTTTTTTCTGTAATGTAATGCTGTGACCCGGTATCCTCAGTAACATTTCCTGGTAACATTCTAGTTACCGACCCTGACCGGTACTGGAGATAAACAAATCTCTGTCCATCTTGTCAAATAGTGTTTCATGGAATCTTGTCCTATTTAAACTGTGCCAAAAAATGGAAGTAAAGGTGTCCGTGTGGAGTACAAATGGAGGTTGGTGCACAGTGATGACAAGTATGGGCCTTCCCACTGCCCTCTGGGGAGCAAGGGCTTCCTTGGATGGAAGCAGATGGTAAAGTAGTGACTATTGCCATGTGTTGTGACAAGCGCCACGCTGGTGTGCGTCTGTGGGAGCTCATGTGAGAATCGCAGGAACTGTGCAATTGGGAGTTGGAGGCAGGATAATGGCCCCCAAAGACAGCTGTGGCTTAATCACCGGGACCTGTGACTGCATCACCTTACGCAGTGAAAGTGTCCCTACAGCTGTGACCGAGGTACGGGTCTTGCGATGGGGAGATTATCTGGACTGTCTCATGAGTGGAGGACCTTTCCCAGCTGGTCGGAGAGATGACGCTTGTTGGTTTTGAAGGTGGAGGGAGGCACACAGCCAAGGAACGCAGGCTGCCTGTGCAAGCCAGAGAAGAGGAAATGGACTATCTCCTGGAGGCTCCAGGAGGAGCCAGCCCTGTCAGACTTGGCTGTAGGATAATAAATGTGTGTTGCTTCAAGCCACTAACTTTGTGGTACAATTTGTTTACGGCAGCAATGGAAAACTAATGCTTGAGTAATTACAATTTTATGGAGAAGCAGTCAGTAGAGCTGGGAAAGCCCAGGCCGAGTGCCACAGGTGCTGCAGCCTGAGACCCGCTTCGTGGCCTCGCGGCGGCGGCCCCTTTAAGAGCGAGGGGCGGGGCGGGCGCGGTTGCCTGGACAGTCAGGACGCGGGCAGCCCTGCGATACCTGCGCCCGGCCTGGTGGAGCACGGTGAGCGCTCGGCCGGCTGTCCTGCGTGCAGGCGGCAGTCCTGGCGACCATCGCGCTCCTTGCTGAACCGACTGAACTGCGCGACCTCCCAGCACTTGGGTATGTGCGTGCTGGGCGGGCAGGACCGTGCTGGGCGCCCGCCCAGAGCTGTGTACAGTAAACGGCCCGGGAGAACCCCCCAAAAATTAGGAAACACGCAGTGAGAAGGGAAATTTGCTTTATCTGCAGTTCCTGTTTCGCTCATAGGACTAGAAAGCCTGTAGTAAAGGCCCGTGTGAATTGAGAGGTGAGCGCAGCTGGGGCTAGATTACCCCGGGACTGCTTAGCGGAGACGGTGATTAGGGGCCTGGGAAGAGCAATGGGGTTTTTGAAGGAAGACGGAAGCCTGGAGGTGGGGTTGAGCTGGCGAGTGGGGTGTCCGGAAGATGCCGTCCAGGCAGAGGAGGGCGAGGGGCGCTCACTGCACCCCTGGGGCACAAGAAGAGGGAGCAGACCTTGCCTTGCACCCCAGGACTCTATGCGTCCTGCCGGAAGGACCGGAACGCTTTCAGTGGGGCCAGTTTTGGAGGGCGGTGAAAACTGGCCGTGGTGCCTCAGCTCTGGGGCATGGGACAATTTATTGACACATCCTTTCTCGTCTGGCCCATCAGAGGCATTCAGTCAATAGCGGTGCTATAGGAAGTAGGCGGCCAATGATTTCAAGTTCGGAAACAGGAAAGGGACAAAATAATCACTCCACCTGTTGACTTTGCTCTGTATGCCGTACCAGGGATTTCTCTATGCATCGTCTCATTTAATTCTTACGAGGAGACAAGGTACTGCAACTCCTGTTTGATATCTCAGGCAGAGGAGATTAAGCAACTTGCTTAAGAGCACAGAACTGGTAATGGTCAGTGCAGGAGCCTGAATCCAGCTTTTCTTTTTTTTTTTAATTTTTGAGACAGAGTCTCACTCTTTTGCCTGGGCTAGAGTGCCGTGGCATCAGCCTGGCTCACGGCAACCTCAAACTCCTGGGCTCAAGCGATCCTCCTGCCTCAGCCTCCCGAGTAGCTGGGACTACAGGCATGTGCCACCATGCCCGGCTAATTTTTTACATATTTTTTCAGTTGTCCAGCTAATTTCTTTCTATTTTTAGTTGAGATGGGGTCTCACTCTTGCTCAGGCTGGTCTTGAACTCCTGAGCTCAAACGATCTGCCTCGGCCTCCCAGAGTGCTTGGATTACAGGCGTGAGCCACTGCGCCTGGCCTGAATCCAGCTCTTGAGCACTTTACAGTGCTGACGTATCAAGGGAGGGGCTTTTAAAGTGTGACTTGGCAGCATGGGAGACCTTAGAGGTTAAGTAGCCCCTTTTTGTGTATGGTGTTACCCTTCTTATGGCAACGCTATTTGAAAAGAAATAATATTAGACAGTGGTTCCAATTTTAAAAATTTTAGGAACAACCAATGCAATATTGAGATTGTATTATTTTCATAAACTGATGATACTTGTAATTAATTTTTCAGGTTTAAGGAGGAAACTGATTATGACATTGTGTTGTAAAGCTAAAATTCTAACTGTAAGTGAAACCCCCAGGTATTTAGAGACATCGTGTTTATTTTTCAGATAAAATTCATCAATGCTTTGAAACGAACAGCTCTCAACCAAAGGAGTCATTTGGTGTTTATAAAGTAAACTTTGGGTCTTCCAAAGACAATGGTGAAAGAAAAGAAAAAAGCAGACAAAAAAGGAGATAAGTCTGTCCGCTCTCCCTCGTCTTTGTCTGACTATCCAGAGTTTTCCAAACAAGATGGCAACACCACCAGGCAGGAAATGTCCCCAGGTGGTGTCCCACTATTGGAAATGCAGCTCCACGAAACGGAACTCCAAAAAGAACCTGAAAACATTCAGCAGGAGGAAGATGCCACTCAACAATATGAAGAGCCCATTCTGACCAAACTCATAGTGGAAAGGTGATTTTAAGGGGGTGCAATAGTACCGGGAATATGGCCAATGTTCCCCGCAAAAAACCGGGTCCCTTTGGTAGAGTTGCAAGGGATAAGAAAATAATAGAGAAAAATGGAAAATAAAAGAAATAAAAGAATACACAGAGACAAAGATATAGTGGTATAAGTTTATAAAGATTATAGGCAAAGTGGGATCTCAGGGGGCCTAGACCTTCTCCATGGGTCTCAAAAAGCCCCAAATGAGGTCTTACATGATAACTTATAGGGAATAGTGATTAATTGCCAGGGGTAACAGATTTACATAACAACAGGTAGTTCCTCTGAGGTTAACAGATTTTCAAAAGGCTTCTACAGATCCTTTAGCTAATTCTATCTACATGAACAAATGGTTACAAAATCTTTCAAAGATTAACTTCTAAGTTCTAAGGTAAGTTTATCACTTAACAGAAGGGTCAAACAGAGATATGTTGGTTCCATATTTATTAGATTATTGTGAATGAAGACGGGTAGTCTAGAGTGTTTAAACAAGAGCTTGCTTATAGCCATTCAGGCAGCTGTCTGTTCCCGGGGGCACTCCATTGTCAGCTCTCATCCTGTAGTTTTTAACAGATTCGCTTTGCTTTACAAGGCAAATCCAAACCTTTAGGTCTGAGAAACGTGGCACCTTGTGGGATACAGCCGCTACTGTCTTTCAGAGACGCCCTTCCGAGTGTAACAGCATTTGAAATGCAAACAAACACGTTCACATATTCCTTCAGGGCAAAACTCTGCAAAACTCCTAAGACAAATCCTGTCTGCAAACACATCTATATTAATTCGTGGAGCAACAGAATAGGATTTAACACTGTGAATCAGGCATTTTTGGAAAATTTGCTTTGCTTCAAGCATATGAATCCTCATGCATTTTTATCACCATCACACAATTTCCCCACCTCAGAAAACAACCCCCCTTTTAAGCTGTGTCTTACGCTGGCACAAGGCCTGCAGTCCCAGGGCTTCCCTGCTGAGGTCTCTGGGTGCTGCATCTTCCACGCTCCCTTTTCTACCACTTCTTTATTCTCTGTTCTCGCTCTCTCAGCAATCTCTTCTCTTACTGTATTATAGCTTTACATATCATCTCCCTGAATGACTGTAAAAATCTATTTTCTTTAGCACTATTTTCCTAGAATTTCAGATTCAAAATTTTAGCAGCGGTGCCCAACCTTTTTGGCCCCAGGGACTGGTTCCATGGAAGACAATTTTTCCATGGAATCGGTACTGGGGGGTGAGGTGTCACAGGAGGGGGGATGTGGTGCAGAGCTCAGGCGGTGATGTTCAGCCCATTTCCTAACAGGCCATGGACCAGTAATGGGCCAAGGCCAGGAGGTTGGGGACCGCAGCTCTACTGGACTCAAACTCTTTGTATCCAAAACTGGAGACTGCTGGCCTTGAAATAAGGTCTGGATTTGTCTTAGCTCTGTGACATTTACGCCATCCCGGAAACTTTATGAGCTTCAGGTTCTTAATTGGGGGGAAATAAATGAGAATACATACCTTAGACGGTTATCCTGAATGTTACTGTTTCTCTCCTAGCTATTAGCTTCTCCTTTGTTCCCTATTCCTGTAACAGCACCACCATCTTCTTACACATCCAGGCTTGAAACCTTAGAACTATCCTGCTCCTTCCCTTGCCTTTCATATTTCTTTTCCCTCTGTGGTTCTCCCATTAGTCCTTTTCTCTTCATTACCTCTTGGACTTGTTTCCTAACGATTTCCCTGCTTCCGGTCTGTCTCCTGAGGCCTCCTGTGTAGATTTACCTTCCTAGCGCATGGCTCTGTTTACATGGCTGCCTGTATTAGTTGTGTATTGCTGTGTAGCACGTTACCCCAAAGCCCAGCGGCTGCAACATTAGATAGTATCTTACACGGTGTCTAGGGGTCAGGAACCCCGCAACTTCTCGTGTGGATCAGGCTGTCTCAAGAGGTTGCAGTCAAGGTGTTGGCCCTGGCTGCTGTCATCTGAAGGCTTGACTGGCTGCCTCCAAGGCTGTTGTCCAGAGGCCTCGCCTCATGTCCTCATTACATGGACCTCTCTGGGGCTGCCTGAGTCCACGCCGTGGTAGCTGCCTTTGCCCAGAATGAGCGATCTGAGAGCAAGCAAGGGCGGAAGCCACAATGTCTTTTAGCACATGTTCTGGGACCTAGTCTCAGAAGTCCCCCTTGCCCTTTCCACAATATCCTAGTGGTCACAGAGGTCAGCCCTATTTCATGGGAAGGGACTACACGGAGTGTGAACACCAGGTGAGAACCACTGGGAACCATTCAGAGGCTGGCCACCACACTCCCTCTTTAATAACTTTTAGTTTTCTTCATAGCGTCTAAAGAATAAAACTTAGCCCTGGCCAGGCACAGTGGCTCACGCCTGTAATCTTAGCACTCTGAGAGGCCAAGGTGGGAGGATCGCTTGAGCTCAAGAGTTAAAGACCAGCCTGCGCAAGAGTGAGACCCCGTCTCTACCAAAAATAGAAAAATCAGCCAGACATCGTGGCCGAGAGCATCTGGAAACGTGTGTTTTTAGGGAGGGGGGGAGGTATCATTGATACCATTATATGGAGCTATTGTGAATTCTTTTAAAAATTTTTTATGTTTCTTTATTGTTTTTAATTATTGGAGTAATATATACTCATTGTGACAAATGAAATAATGCAAAGATGTCTTAAAGAAGAGCTAAGGACCCCTCCGCCCCATTCTAATTTAGTCTCCCTGTTCCTCTCCAACTCTCATTAATTATAAAGTCTTTTGGGTTTTATAGGCAAATAATCACATAATCTTCAAATTGAAATAATTTCAGCTCTCTTTTCAATATTTATGCCAATCGTTTACATTTCTTGACTTCTGCATTAACTAGGGGCCTCTAGAACAATATCGAGTAATTGGTGGTAAGAGCAGACCTCCCGCTCACGTTCCTGATTTTAATGGAATTGATTTCAATATTTCACCCTTAAAAATCAGAGTTGCTACTGTTTTTTCATATATAGTCTATCGTGTTTATGTAGTTTCCTCATATTAGAACTTAAGATTTTTTTTAGAAACGATTGCCGAACTTTATCAAATACCTTTCTGGCATTGTGATAGATCTGTATGGTTTTTCTTCTTTAACTTGCTGATGTAATGAATTATGTTTATAGATTTTTCTAACATTTAATCATCTTTAGGTTCTTGGAATAAGCCCAGTTTGGTCACAGTTGCCGCAGGTTCATTTGCTTGTCACTTCACTTCCTTAGAGCCCAGAGAAGAGCCATGTGGCAGATTGCACATTACCCATTCAGTCCTGGACTGGAAATCCAGGCGCTGTTCTTGGTAGCTCCTTCCCCAAAGCTGACACATTAGAGAGCCCTGTGGATCTATGTCCAGAATATATCTTTTTAAAAAAAAAAATTAAAACTTCTTATCATGGTAAAATATACATAACATAAAATTTCTAACCATTTAAAGTGTGAAATTCGGTGGCATTAAGTACATTCACATTGTTTTGCAACTGTCACCTTATCCATTTCCAGACCTTTCTCATCATCCCACACAGAAACCATCCAGAATATACTGTAACTCTCCCTCTCTCTCCCCGTCACTGCCCTCTGCTGGCAGTTGTCTGCCACTCTTAGCTCTCCCGACCATCTGTTCACACCCCAGCCACTGTGGTCTTCTTAAGATAGAAATCTGATCTTGTCCCTGTCTTGGTTCCCCCCAGAGCTCTGGATTTTATAGCAGGGCTTTATCCCAGCCCACGGAGCCAGCCTGCAGGGCCTCTGCCTCCCTCTCACCTTCCTCCTCAACCGCTCCCTCCCTGGCTTCGTGTGTTCTCCTTTCTATTTGTTGCACTGCAGGTGGCAAGCCCTTGCCTGCCTCAGGGCCTTTGCTCTGCTGTCTTCACTTTTCCTGGGGTTCTTCTTGTGTTTGTTTGTCTCACGTCCTTCAGGCCTCAGTACAAATCTTGTGTCTTCAGAAAGGTCATCATTGCTTTCACAAAAATTGAGCGTGATCTGGAATTATCTTGTTTGTTTGTTTCCTGTTTATTGTCTGTCTCTCCTGAGTGGACTGTAAGCTCCTGAGGGTAAGAACTTTCTCGTCTTGTCCGCAGCTCTGTCCATGAGACAGGCACTCAGATAGGCACTTGGGGGGAATGTTTATTGAGTGAATGAGCGTGAGATATTACATGCACCTCTTCCTTGATGTTAATTTTATATATTTTTATCATGGTAAAATATATTAATGTAACAAAATTTATCATTTTAACCATTTTAAGTGTACAACTCAGTGGCATTAAATATGTTCCCAGTGTTGTACAACCATCACCACTACCTATTTCCAGAACTTGTTCATCATCCCAAACAGAAACTCTGTGCCTATTAAATGGTAGCCCCCCACTCCCCTTTGAACCCCCTGGGAAGCTCTATCCTACTGTCTAATTATGTATTTTAACCCACTGTCACTTAGGTTTACTCACATCATTGATTACCTTGGACTGCATTTATTTCTTTGCAGCTATGAAGGGGAAAAAGTTCATGGGCTGTACGAGGGAGTAGGCTTCGCCGTCTTTCAAGGAGGTAGCACCTACCACGTGAGTTATGTACTTGGGAACCTGCAGGGCAGGGAGGAAAGTGTGGGGTGATGGTTTTCGATTTGCAAATCTTCAGTAAAGTCCATTGATGCCTCAGAAAGAAATTGAAAGTACTTCATGCTGATTGTATTTTGAACCATGATTACATATTGAAGGTAAAAATATGGCTCAGTATAACTGAAGTGGTCATTTTGGGTTTCTTTCCCTGGCTCTTATTGTACAAACAGCAGGTCACTAAAGTAAATAATGAAGAGTAAAATCCCAGCGTCACCATCCTTTTGCCATAAAAGTGTTCAATTGGCTGTGTTCCTTTTATTTTAGATGGGCAAATTCATTTTGTAGATAACATTTTGAATCTCTCTCTGTTGCTGCATGGTTTTAATAATGATTTTTTTTTAATTTTTTTATTTTGGTAAATTGTACATAACATTTACCTTTTGTTTTAGACAGGGTCTTTCTCTGTCACCCAGGCTGGAGTGCAGTGGTGTCATCATAGCTCACTGCAACCTTCAACTCTTGGGCTCAAGTGATCCTTCTGCCTCAGCCTCCCAAATAGCTAGGACTACAGGTGCACACCACCCTGCCCAGCTAATTTTTTAAATTTTTTGTAGAGACGGGATCTCACTGTGTTGCCCAGGCTGGTCTCGAATTCTTGGCCTCAAGCAATCCTCTTGCCTTGGCCTCCCAAAGTGCTAGGATTTCAGGCGTGAGCCAGCATGCCTGGCTTCCATTTTAATCATTTTTAAGTGTACAGTTCAGTGGCATTAAGCATATTCACATTGTTCTGCAACCATCATGACCATCCATCTCCAGAACTTTTTCATTATCCCAAACTGAAGCTCTGTCCCCATTAAACAATAACTCCCCATCCCGCTCTCCATAATTATTTTTGATATTGCATTGTGTTCTAATTTGCTATTCATAACTGTTCCATAGTTGTTGTGTACTTTTGGGGTGTTTCATTTTTTGCTTTTATTACCAATGGCACCATGAAGATATTTATTCATTCATTCATTCAGTTTATCAAAGAAAGGTGTGCTTATTATAGGAGAATGAATTTTTCTAGCTGGGGTGATCAGGTATGAGTTTTAGTACTGATTTTTCCCTTTAACATACAACATGTTCATTTTCCAGTGTCATAAAAATTCTTCAAAGCACCATTCACTATGGCTGAATACTGGTCATTAAAATGACCGCCCCACCTGGCCTTTGCTCTGACCTGGGGCATGAAGGTGTTCCATTGAGCCTGACCGGGTCTCCTCTCAGCGCTGAGTGCTTGTATACAGCACTGGCGTGTGACCCATTAAAATGCCACCTGGGTTTGTTACTGATTTTGCTCACTGCTCTCGCACGGCACAAACCCTTCCCAGGCTGCTGAGGACTGCCCCAGAGGAGCTCATCTCGGTGCTCTCAGGTGTGCAGTTACCCAACTGCTCAAGCTGGGCCAGCCCATCCTGTTGAAGGCAGGTGGCCCTGCCCTTCCCCAAAGTGGGTGACGATCACCCCCCTACCCACTGCCAGCTACTTGCTGTGTAAACTTTCCATATTTTCCTGAGACTCAAATGATTTTGATGAAAAACAATCATCGGTTGGATCTCTTTTAAATTGTTTTCTGGATTTTTTAAAAAACAATTTAAGTTTCTGCTTAAGTTTTTGTGTTTGTTTTGGCTTAGGCCATACCCGAAACACCTCTGAGAGCAGGAGCAGTTATTTGCTCCCCTTGCGTTGTTAGACATTAGGTGACTGGTGTTTTCTGTGTTAATGCAGATTTTCAGTTTCTAGAACACTGAGTGTACCTGGGGGCCTCAGAGGGAACATCACCACGAGGCCGTAGCTCAGATGAGGAGGCAGGCCCAGCAGGATGAGTCGGGAGCCCTGAGCCCCAGGCGGGTCCAACCAGGGTTGGGCACATTTTTAGATCACAGTCCCCAGTATACACTCACGTGCATCTAAAGACAGATGGTAAAAACAACACTTACCCTTACTGTGTGGGTGTGTGCTGGCATTTTCTATTCTAATGTTAAAATGACACAGTTTTCCTGAGTGCCAGCCCTGTCTGTCATGAGTCCATGCTAATCTGAATTGACTGTGTAACATCTTCTTGCTAGTGAAGTTAGGGCAGTGGTTCTCAAAGTGTGGTTCCCGGGACCAGCAGCATCTGCTGGGAATTTTTTAGAAACGCAGATTCCTCTCCATCACCCACTCTACCTCTAAGTAGATGATTCTAAGGAAGAACTGGATGTAATTTCATCATTGTTTACTCTGATTGCATTTAGACATCCAGGTATATTAAGTTTTTTATGACTAGTTCCTATACGTTAACATTAGATACTTTCAATGTATATTAACTACACTGACAACTGTATATCATACACATGTTACCGAAACTCAGCACTTGTCCTCGAGGCCGCATCAGAATGAGAACAAGTGTTTTGGGGAGGAGGAAAGAGAATTTTTATTACTTTGCTGGCAAAGGGGGAAGAATGGTAGACCTCCTCTGCTCAAAATCCAAATTTCCCAAAAGGTAGGCAGAAATACAGAGCTTTTAAAGGGAGGGCCGCTCAGTTCTGGGCTATTGAACTAGGCTATAGTGGTTAACCATTCTAATTGTCACATCTCTGTGAACTCTGCCAGCCTCCCACCTGGGGTGCTGGCTCCACCTGGGACGGCTGAGTTATCTTTTAACGAAGGTCTTAACCTGCCTCAGGGATGCAGGCCACGCTGCAGTTCCCAAAAAGAGTGGGGGAAGTTTTAAAGAGATAGAAAATCTTTTTTTTTTTCCTTTGGGCCTTTCCCTCTGTTACATACATATATGTGAATGTCAGTACACAAGCGCACACACACACACACACACACACACACACACACACACGTGTGCGTGCATGCTCTGATAATTCCCAGTGAGGGAAAACAGAAAGCGTGATATTTACAAATGTAATAATTTCTGATATTTTAATCAGGTCTATCTAATTTGAATTTTTTTTTTAAATCCTTAAACTTTGAAGTATAAAATCACAAGTATTTGAATTGTTTTGAACTGTAGAGTTCTCCAATAGCCTAATTAGGAAAGGAAGACTCAGATTGAATTTACAGCTAATTTTTAACAACTGCACAGGACTGCCCGGAGTAAATTTTAGGGACCTGGATATTTTGGGACCCCTCTTTAGATCCTTTTTAGGGAGGACGGATCCCAGTGTGGTGCCAGCTCAAAGTAGGGCTCTCCTGCTGCCTCTGTGCCCTCAAGCAGGTGTATTCCTGCATGTGGAACCGGGATAAGGCTCCATCCGAAGAACTGAAGCCATGGACGGCAGTTGTAGTGTAAAATCAATAGCTGTGTCGGGCGCAGTGGCTCACGTCTGCAGTCCCAGTGCTTTGGGAGGCCAACGTGGGAGGATTGCTTGAGGCCAGGAGTTTAAGACCAACCTGGGCAACATAATGAGACCCCGTCTCTACAAAAAATAGAAAAACTAGCTGGGTATGGTGGTGTGCACCTGTAGTCACAGCAACTTGGAAGGCTGAGGCAAGAGGATTGTTGAGCCCAGGAGTGTGAGGCTACAATGAGCTATGATGACGCCACTGCACTCTAGCTGGGGCAGCAGAGTGAGACCCTGTCTCAAAAAAAAAAAAAAAAAATCAGCAGCTGCATTGTAAGAGTTTATGTTTTCTTTTGTTTTGAAGGGTATGTTTTCAGAAGGACTCATGCATGGACAAGGGACTTATATTTGGGCCAATGGATTAAAATACGAGGTAAAGCATATAAGTTTTAGTGGTAAGTTGTAACTATGAAATTTAAGGTCAGGTTCCCAAAGTTAAACATATTATTATCATAAAAGTAACTCAGCACATGGGTTTAAAAAAAAATTCACAGAACCAAAGAATCTAACTCGTGATTGCACGAGACTTTCTGGTAATTGTTGTTACTGGTTTCATTTGTACGTTCTGGAGGTGTTCTATGTGTCCTAAGTGTACACAGCACACGTACATGTACTTAGCCCCTCCTACTTTTTTACAAACACGAATAGTTAATGATACGCTCTCTTTGGTACCTTTATTTTTTAGAGATTGAACCATATCCATTCATCCAGATCTAACTATTTTTCCTGGCTGTGTGTATTCCATAATGTGGATCGCACTTAACACATCTTGCTGGGTTGAGGGGTATGTGTATTTTTAAATTGATTGCTAGGACCGAATTGCTCCCAAGAGATTGTACCAGTTTCAACTCCCACCCACAAAGTGTGTGAGGGCCTGAAATGCTATTCTAAAAATCTCGATTGCAGAGTTACTAACAGATGGTGTTTATAAATGGTAATGAAGACATTTAAAACACACGCACATAATGCACTTACTCAGATAACAGCCAGATAGTGACGGACACAGAGGCAAGTTTGGGCCAGGAAGGCAGCTGACTGGAGCTGGACAGTGGGAGGTGTGCGGCAGAGGGGCGGGGAGAGCGAGGGAGGGGCCGGCCCTCACCGTGGGGGTGGGGGAATAGAACCCCCAAGGTCCAGGGAGCCTGAGGATCGGGCCCCAGCAGTGGTTGTGGGCCAGCCTTTCTGAAGGAACTCCCTTCCTGCTCGACATCCTGCCTTCTAGCCCATGGCCAAAATTCAAGGTTTCTAGTCCCTAAATGGCGATTTGCCAGGAGTCCTCTCTGCTCCATTGTGTCTGGAAACTCTTGGAGGGGTCATTTTTGCATGCACAGACCCCTGCACCAGCCTTGTCAGGATGGTTTGTGGGCAGGACTCTGGGGACTCTCCCAGAAGCATCACATGACCTGGGCAGCAGCCAAACCAGGCTGCACTGTCTCCCCTTCTCTCTGCTGACTGCTGCCTCCCAGAGTTCAGATTCCTGGAGAATCCGATGGCTCTGGGCCATGGTGTACCATACGGTGCGCTGCCCTGTCGGCAGACGTCCTGAGCCAGCAGAGGGTGGTTCTCTAGAAGGTGCCCACAGGGCAGGCTGTTGCCTGACATGTCTGCAGAATATTTTGATGCCCCACAGGCAGAAAGAAGGGTTTCCTACGGTGACCACTAAGCCTGGCTAATTGTCAGGATCTCCTGGAGGGTACCGTGAATTAGCCTCCTGGGAGGCTGAAGTTCCCAAGGTCAGGACTGGAAGCCGCCACTTTACTGTGTCCCCTGCTTGCTTCTTGGTTATTCTGCCTGGGCTCCTGCCCAGTGGTCGGCTCGGGCAAGAGAGGAGGGGAGATGCAGAGGAGGATGGAGCGGGGGAGTGAGGGGTGTTCCGCTGTTTGCACGGAGGAGAGACAGGAATAGTGTCAGGGGTCATGAGGTGTCTCGAGCAGCCCCAGGATGAGGGATCCCTCCACTGCCCCCTTTCTGTCACCCTCTGGCCATTTTTCCCCAGGGGGAATTTGTGAAGAACATCCCCATGAACCACGGCGTGTACACGTGGCCGGATGGCAGCATGTACGAAGGCGAAGTGATGAACGGCATGAGGAACGGCTTCGGCATGTTCAAGTGCAGCACCCAGCCTGTGTCCTACATCGGCCACTGGTGCCACGGCAAGAGACATGGGAAGGTAGGTGAGGCGGCCACGAGGCAGGGTCCCACCCGTGAATGGGGGAGCAGACACGGAGGGCAGGGAGCGGGGTGCTGTTGAGGGTGTATTGGCTGTTTATTGAGGCAAAATTCACATCACACAAAATTAACCATTTTAAAGCGTACAATTCAGTGGTCTTTAGTACATTCAGTGTCGTGTGGCCGTCACCACTATCCCCCAGAATGTTCCTCACTTCAAAATACAACCCCATACGCATTAGGCAGTTACCCACATCCCCTGCAACCACGGGTCTGCTTTCTGTCTCTATCGGTTTACCTATTCTGGACGTTTTATATAAATGGAATCATATAATGTATGACCTTTTGTGTCTGTATGCTTTCACTTAGCGGAGTATTTTAGAGGTTCATGCATGAAATCAAATGAAGTTATCAGCACGTCCTTTCTTTATATGGCTGAATAATGCTCCACTGTCAGTATTTACCATAGGTTATCCATTCATCTATCGATGAACATTTGGGCTGTTTCCATCTATTGACGATTATGAATAGTGCTGGTGTGAATATGTGTGCAAGGATTTATTTGAGCACTTGTTTTCAGTTCCTTGGGGTGTATACCATCCCCAAGGGGAATTGGTGGGTCATGTGGCAACTTTATGTTTTAACTTTTTGAGAAATCACCAAACTGTTTCCATGGCAGCTGCACCATTTTACATCCCCGCCAGCAATGCAGGATATATATTCACTTTTAACCAAGGTGGCTATTTTTGGTAATTTTGTTTTGCTTTTGTGTAGGATGATAAAATATTTTAGCAATTTTTAGAATTTCTAAAATGTGTGGTTTTTAGAAAATGTCATGAGAAAAGTCTCCATTATGATCGTCACTGGTTGAGCATTCACAGGCTGGAACGTGTCACTTGGTGTCATTACCAAGCTACTGTTACCTCCCTGAGGTCCAGGATTGCGCAGTATTGCATATGGATTCTTAAATGACTGGGGACTCCTCTTTTCTATTTTTAAATAATTTGTGATTGCCTACTAAGATAAATGCCCTAGTTTATTTTCAGACCCACATAAGTATTGATAAATGGGTGGTGTCTGATGCAGTGTTTAGAAGCTCCACAGAAATCATTGCCCCTAACTCAAATAGTGCTCTTGGAAGAAGTGATGGACAAGGAGAGACAGATCTGCAGCCAACCCAGAGAAATCTCTGAGATTCTGGCTCTGGAAGTCTTTTCATCTGAACAGCGCAGACAGTTCAGTCCCAGCTCCTGTCTGCTTCTCCTGGAGAGACCTGTGTGCTGATTTTCTTACAAATGGAACTACTGGTCGGGAGGAAGCTGGAAGGAGAAGTCCTTCCTTGCCAGAGTCGCTGGAAGTCAGCCACAGGCTCTGACAAACCTACGTGCATTCCCAAAGTCTGTGCAAAGAAGAATATCTGCATTTCAGAGTTTGAAAGGGAATTAGAAATCCAGTCCAACCTTCCTCCTTGACAGATACTGGCCAGGAGAGTTAGGAGAGAGTGAACTGGGCCACGTGGCCAAGCTGCCTTAGCACCCTGGCCTCCCCTCGCGCCACCGCCAGGGGAGACTGCTCAGGCCTCAGCACCATCACCGTAACCCTCCTGCTTTACTCGGGCTTTAGCAGACTGTGTCACTGGCTCACAGCAGATCACTTGAGACACGCTGGAGGGGCTGGGAATGGTGACTTCTAGATGGCAGCACCTGGATGGCTGCAAGAAGGAACAAGTCAGCCTGATAACGAGGAAGAAGATGGTGAGCACCTGTAGTCCCAACTGCTCCAGAGGCTGGGACAGAAGGATCGCTTGAGCCCAGGAGTTTGAGGCTGCTGTGAGCTATGACCGTGCCTTTGAATAGCCACTGCACTGCAGCCTGCGCAACATAGTGAGACCCTGTCTCTTAAGAAGAAAAGGTTTTGGTACATAAGAGAAAGTGACCTTCAGTTCATGGAAGGTGCAGCTGTTCACTCTAGGTGGCAACAAGACAGGATTTCTTTGAGTTTTTCTTATGGTTGGTATTACAAAAACACAAAGAAAAAAACAGGTGTTCTTTAGGTACTTATTTGACTAACAGTTACTGAATATGTCTGACTATAATAAATATAGTCATTCCTTGTATTAAAATGTTTTTAATTTTTAAACTGTTTTGTGGAGACACGCTCTCACTGTGTTGTTGCCCAAACTGGTCTGGAACCCCTGGCTTCAAGCGATCCTCCCATCTTGGCCTCCCAAAGCGCTGGGAATACAGGTGTGAGCCACTGTGCCCGGCCACGGCACTTGGTTATCAAGGAGAAATTGACCTGTGACATTATTCTCCCTTGGTGTGGATGTTTTACCATTTTCTTGATTGCAGAACAGAAACATAATGGATTATATGTGTTGCCTAAGTGTGACATTGACTTCTGCACAGTTAATACTTATTAAATTCATATATTTTTATCTTTACAGTTAACAAAGCATTTGTGTCATGAGGCTTGATTTTTAAAAATGATATTCTTTGTTTTAGGGCTCCATTTATTATAATCAAGAGGGCATCTCTTGGTACGAGGGAGACTGGGTTCACAACATCAGAAGGGGCTGGGGAATAAGATGGTAGGTATGAGCACTGCCGCCTATGGGTCGGGTGAGAAAGTGTTTGCAGGCCCAAATAATGTTCACTTCGGCTGTTTAAAGATACGGTGCAGAAAATGCAGAGAACACATTTTTTCTTGAAGCAGAGTGGAATATTTAAATTAATCCCAATATAATCTCCACAGTGATTATATTCTATGGAAGATTTAGAAAAACACCCCGTTAAATGATATCTAATCATACTCTTTCAATTTTATTTATTTATTTATTTATTTATCATTTATTTATTTAGAGACAGAGTCTTACTCTGTCGCCCAGGCTAGAGTGCAGTGGCGTCATCATAGTTCTCTGGAACCTCAAACTCCTGGCCTCAAGCGATCCTCCTGCCTTGGCCTTGCAAAATGTTAGGATTACAGGCATGAGCCACTGCACCTGGCCTGACTTTATCATGTGTAGAAGTTGCCTTTCTTTGTTTTCTATATTAATCATGGATCCTCCAGTATTGTATGTTTTCTGAAGAATGTTGACACATTTGCTTGATTTTAGATTGAACTGATAGAGTCAAATATTTTAAGGACTAAAACATTTTGGGGCAAAATATTAACTCATAGGCCGGGCGCGGTGGCTCACGCCTGTAATCCTAGCACTCTGGGAGGCCAAGGCGGGCGGATTGTTTGAGCTCAGGAGTTCGAGACCAGCCTGAGCAAGAGCGAGACCCCGTCTCTACTAAAAATGGAAAGAAATTAATCGGACAACTAAAAACTATATAGAAAAAATTAGCCAGGCATGGTGGCGCATGTCTGTAGTCCCAGCTACTCGGGAGGCTGAGACAGGAGGATTGCTTGAGCCCAGGAGTTTGAGGTTGCTGTGAGCTAGGCTGACACCACGGCACTCTAGCCCAGGCAAAAGAGTGAGACTCTGTCTCAAAAAAAACAAAACAAACAAACAAACAAAAATATTAACTCATCATCATCTGATAGGGAATTATTTTTAAAAGATCTTAAAACCCCAGTCTTATCCACTTTGTCACTTTATTAAATAATCAGAAGGTTTAATCAAGTGATTTATTCTGCTCCCTACAATGATTATTTTTACCTACCACATGCCTGCCCATTGAATTTAAATCCAGGGAAGAGTGTATGGGTACAAGGGTTGGATTTCTTCAAAGGTGGGGGTGAGGAGCAGAGTTTAAAAGAAAGTCCTGAAGGTAAATATGTGTGACGTAATTGTTTTCCATTGCTTTCTTTTGTCCTAGTTACAAATCTGGAAATATATATGAAGGCCAGTGGGAAGACAATATGCGCCACGGGGAAGGAAGGATGAGGTGGCTGACAACCAATGAGGAGTACACCGGCCGGTGGGAGAGAGGGGTCCAGGTACGCGCTGGCCAATTTCAGCTGCTCATACCCAGATGGGGATGCTCTGCTGTCCTCAGCACGTGTGTTACTTGGAATGATATCGTACAGTAATCTGAAATTTATGCTCTGCTAAATTTAGAAACTCAAATTGCTATGTACTGGTCTCAGCTGTACTTTTATATCATGGTTTTATTACTTAGTTTTCTCTAGTGGTCTCACACACAAGCTAGATCCCTCATATAAGTGGAATCACACAGTATTTATCCTTTTGTTACTGGCTTATTTCACTCAGCATAATGTCCTCCAGATCCATCTGTGTTGTAGCAGGTGTCGGGACTTCTTTCCATTTTAAGGCTGAATTATATTCTATTGTGCGGACAGACCACGTTTTGTTCATCCATTCATGTGTTCACGGACACTCTGGTTGCTGCTACCTTTTGGCTATTGCGAATGATGCCGCTATGAACATGGAGTACAAATATCTGTTTGAGCCCCTGCTTTCAATTCTTTTGGGAATAACATTCCAAGTTACAGATATTATTGTTGAAAAAATTGTATGTGTATTTTTATATACCTATAATGTTTATTTATTTATCAGAACAGGGTCTCGCTCTGTTACCCAGGCTGGAGTGCAGTGGCCTGATCATACCTCACTGTAACCTTGAACTCCTGGGCTCAAGTGATCCTCCCACCTCAGCCTCCTGAGTAGCTGAGACTATAGGCACGTACCATCATGCCCAGCTAATTTTTAAAATTTTTTGTAAAGATAAGGTCTCACTATGTTGCTCAGGCTGGTCTCAAACTCCCAGCCTCAAGCGATCCTCTTGCCTTAGCCTCCCAAAGTGCTGGGATTACAAGCATAAGCCACCTTTCCTAACCAACATGTTGATTTAATATGTATGCTGTATGTGCTTAGGGAAAATACAGATGAATTCTCAAACCTAATTCGTGGTTACCTCTGGAAAGTGGGATTGAGGAGGGGGTACTTTTTATCAATCTGTATATTAAAAAATTAAAACTTAAAATAATAATTAAAATAATCATTATCAAGTCAAGGAAGTTGTATATACTATCTTCGGTCTTTACAGCCAAGCTTCAGGATAGGTGTTATTTCTGTTTTATAATTGAAGAATTTAGAGGGCTTAAGTAATTTGCTTTAGATTAAAAGACTGGTTAGTAAGTATCTGAGCTGAGATTGAACCCAAGTCTGTGTGACTCCAAAATCTATGTTCTTCGCCTCTTCAAATTGTCATCATATTTGTACTAATTTTGGGTGGATTCAGATAAAAAGAGCAACTATTTTGAGCATTTCTGACGGCAGTTTGCTTCTTTTCAGAATGGTTTTGGAACACACACATGGTTTCTAAAGAGAATCCCCAACTCCCAGTATCCTTTGAGAAATGAATACGTAGGAGAGTTTGTAAATGGCTGTCGTCATGGACATGGCAGGTTTTATTATGCCAGTGGAGCCATGTATGAGGGAGAGTGGGTTTCCAATAAAAAACATGGCATGGTGAGTACAAACCTGTGAAGATTATATTTTAAAGATCATGTAAAGCAACTGAAATACAATATATCATTTTCTATCTAGTAAATTGCATTGTCCACTGTGCATAGGATAACTTACTGTTTTGTTTAGGTGATTACATGAATTTTAAAGTATTTTCAACATTGTCACTGATTTCCTATACATTTAGTGGTTATTTAATTTGTTTTTGTTATGAGTATGTGTGAGGGTGGTTTTGGTTGCATGTAATAGACGATCTAGCCTATTCTGCCATTTATAATAAAGAATAATGTGGGCTTCAGGGTTAGTTTGATTCAGTGATGTCACGATTTCTCTTCCATCTGCACAATATCTCCCACCATGTCAGTTTCACTCTTGTACTGCTCCTCCCTCATGACTGCAAAACGGCTGCTGTGGTTCCAGGTTTCACATCCACATACCACACTAACTAGAAGAAGAGAAAAAACACTTTGTCCCAGAAGCTCTTTACAAATGTCTTTTGTTTCAGAGCTGAACTGGGTCATTTGTCCACCTCTAAATCAGTAAGTAACTGACTATTGGCCTGGCTTTGACAAATATTAGTACCAGGAGAGTTCCTATTGTGTGATGGGCACTCCACTGGTCACTATCAAAGTTTAATAGGACACATTCTGTGATCTAGAGGTGCTTAAAGTTGAGAAGAGGTTGTGGGGCAGATAGAGAGGAGAAGAGGAAGAGGAGGAGGAGGAGCTGGAGAAGAGAGAATTTACGCAGCAATGTGAGACTCTAGGTGCCTGATGTGGACTAAGTGTGTATCTTCAAAACAAACAAAAAGCTCCAAACCCTTGAAAAAGCTATTGATGTACATTTACCAATATCTTTCTATAATAAGAAAACTTTCTAAACTTGCAAAAAGTAATTTTTCTATCTGCAGGGCCGATTAACTTTTAAGAACGGGCGTGTGTATGAAGGTCTGTTTTCCAATGACCACATAGCAGAGTTTCCAGATCTCGAAGTTGAATTCATAAGTTACCTGGACCTGTGTTCGGAGGTTTCCCAAAGGGGAAGGCCACACGGATCTTCCATGAATGCCGGTAGGGAGCCTCACCTGTCAGTTGAAAACAAGTTAGTTTTTTATCTGTGGAGTCCACGCATGAAAATACTTCCAAAAACAGAATACTAATACTTCAGAAAATAGAAGTTTCCTGTGAACAGTTGCTTTCTTAGTAGGTTTTTTGAATATTCTTATATCACACTTCGATGGAAACCCATTTTTTTTTTTTTTTTTTGAGACAGAGTCTCACTCTGTTGCCTGGGCTAGAGTGCCGTGGCGTCAGCCTAGCTCACAGCAACCTCAAACTCCTGGGCTCAAGCGATCCTTCTGCCTCAGCCTCCCGAGTAGCTGGGACTACAGGCATGCGCCACCATGCCCGGCTAATTTTTTTCTATATATATTTTTAGTTGTCCAGCTAATTTTTTCTATTTTTAGTAGAGACGGGGTCTCGCTCTTGCTCAGGCTGGTCTCGAACTTCTGAGCTCAAAGGATCCACCTGCCTCGGCCTCCCAGAGTGCTAGGATTACAGGCGTGAGCCACCGCACCCAGCCTGGAAAACCATTTTGATACAACATTGAAAAATTTTACCATTGCATTTCATAATCACCACCTATGTTTGCATCACTTGCTAGAAATCATCAGGAAGCTCGATGGCAGTGAGAGCCATTCTGTGCTGGGCTCGAGCATCGAGCTGGATCTAAACCTGTTGCTGGACATGTATCCTAAGGCAGACCAACCAGAAGAAAAGAAGCAGGTAAAAACCTTTCTGTTGTTATCAATGTAGTCCTGGAAAAATACAGCTGGTGACGGCTACCACGTACTGAGTGTCTGTCATATGCCTGATGGATGCTTTACATATATTATCCCGTTTATGAGTGAACAACCCAGGGCCTCAGAGCCCACCCGGGTCCCTCTAGCCGCACACGCAGATGGGTCTGCAGGCCCAGGCTGTGGCCACCACCTCCTGTGGGACATTCATTTTGCTTTGTATTATGTGGACTGCTAGGGTTCAAAAGAAATTCATTCAAGCCCTTAGACATCATTAGCAATCTAGAAATTCTTAGAGAAAATTACATGTACTTGAACTTCATTTGATTAGCAGCTGGAAAATTACAGCCACCAAACTACATTTTGGTACGACAGCTCCTGCTTTGACTGGAGTTGGAATGATTCTTTGCTGAAACTGTTGCTGAAGGCGGCGTTTCCATAAGAGAACCACTGATTGGTACCTGAAACTGCAAAGCATCCTTGCCCCTTTCTGCTCCCTGTCGCTGCCTCACTGCCTCCATGCCCAGGCTGGCCCCAGCTCTTTGGGCCTCAAAAATGATGACCGTCCCCACCCCCATCCTCCTATTTCTTGCCTCCGGACCAACGCTGTAATTCAGGCTCTTACTATCACTCACCTCTGCTGCAAGATTCTTGTTAAAAACAGGAATCTTTATTACTTTCTCTAATTACAAAAGTAGTACGTGATACTTGCAGAAAATACCGATAAGGAAAAGAGAATCTCCACCCAGACAAAATCTGGTGATTGTCTTTCTAGATTTTTACTCTGCAGACATGTATAGAAGGGGGATCACGGTGTTCATATCATCTCTATTTTCATGTAGTATTTGATGATAGCTATTCAGTGCCATTAAGTATTCTCCTACAATATAATTTTAGATGAATAAACTAACACATTGATTTACCAAAAGAGGAGGGATCATGTTGTTTCTATTATTTCCCTGCCACCAGCTAAATTATAGATATCATTCATTTTCTAGTTTGGAATTCTGTGTCAAAATATGTGGGTCTTATAAAAATTTTGTATTTTAAAAATATGTCTTGACTGTTTTATAATTACAAAAGTAACACATGCTCTTATAAAAAATTCAAATATTATGTAAATATGTGACACAGAAAGTGAAAGAATTCTATAATTCCACACTTTATGAATACTTTTAAACATTTTAAATGACTATACAATATTTCATTATATGGACATATGGCAATTTAGTTAGCAAATATTCCATAGTGTTTTTTTTTTTACTTTTTGTTTTGAGATGATTTCAGACTTACAAAAGAATTACAAAAATCATACAGTTTCCAGCTACCTTTCGCCCAGCTTCCCCAATGTTATCATCGTATAAAACCATGGTATACTTATCAGATCCGAGCAGTTAACCTTGCTACACTAGTAACTAAACCACACACTTTGCTTGAATTTGGCCATTATTTCTCCTAACGCCCTTTTCGGTGCCAGGATTCGACCCAGGATCCCACTCTGTGTTTGGTGTCTGTCTCCTTAGCCTTCCCCCATCTGGAACAGTCCACCTTTCACTGCCTTTCATGATCGGAGACTTTTGAAGAACACTGGTCAGCTATTTTGTAGAATGCCTCTCAATTTGGGTTTATTTGGTGTTTTCTTATGATTATTTATTTATTATCTGTTATTGGTATCATTTTGACAAAATGTGGGTATTTTTTTTGAGCCAGAGGCTCTGGATTGTTCTAGTTTCAGCCAGAACAAGCTCAAGCAAGCACGGAGCGGTCCTCTAAGCCTCCGAGCTCTCCTTTCTCATCCACACAGTTGCCTCTGCTGTCAGTTCCATGTACCTAGTTGGTATTCAGGGCCTGCTGTGATCCAGCGCCAGCCCATCTTTCCAGCCTCCATCGGTTCCCCTCCTCACCGTGAACTCGCATGGCAACAACACGAACATGGTGGCACTTTGCTCTGGGCACGGTTCCAGATGCCTTTAATTCGCTGAGTCCTTCCAGCAGCCTCTGGGGCAGGGCTGTGGGCGTGCCGCATTGCACATGAGGGACTGAGGCAGAGAGAGGTGACAGCCTTGCTCCAGGGCATGCAGCCCTACTAGCATTCTGGGAGCACCCACCCTGGCTGCCCCCAGGCCCAGCCTCCCCTCGGTGTCTGCTCTCCAGGGAGTCCTGTGCATTTTCCCACTCTCCCAGGCTCAGTTCTAGTGCAGCGTCCTCCAGGGAGCTGCTTATTTAAAATCCATCTCTCCTTTCCCATGGCTCTGTCCCAGCGATGATACTTCCTTATTGTGCGTATATGTCTTGTCTTTTTTTCTATATTTTAAGCTCCATGAAGACAAATTCCATGTTGTGCTCTAGAACAATGCTTTAGATGGGGAAGACTATAAATGTCTATACAATTGAATTGATTTTTAAAATGCAGGAATTAATACTGAGAGCATCAGATGCCTGATGCCGCTGCCCAGCTAGGGCTTTTTTGCTTCCCTGGGGACCCCAAATACTGTTCTTTGCGTTCTCTGAAGTTTCATTTATGCTGATGAGGCATGGGGTGAGAGGTTTTGGAGCCCAGGACAGTGTTCAGACTGCAGGGCTGCATGTGTGGGGAATCTGGGGCAGCGTAAGGGCTCCGGGGGCCTGAAGAAAACACCAGAAGGTGAAAGGGATGGAGAGGAGGTAACAAAGCAATCAGTGTGAGTATTGCGTATTTCAGACTCTCAGCCTTAAGTATGATGTTAGCTGCGTCGTTTCTGTACGTGCCGTTTACCAGGGTAAGGAGCTTCTTTCTATTCCTATTTGCTGAGGGTGTTTACCATGAATGGATGTTGAATTCGGTCAAATGTATCAATTGATATGATCATGTGGTTCTTTTTTGGATTATCAATATGGTGGATTACACTGATTGATTTTTCAAATGTCAAACCAGCTTTGCAATCCCAGGACAAACCCCACTTGGTGTTTGTGTATTATCCTTTTTATGTATTGCTGGATTCAGTTTATTTTGTCAAGGATTTTTGCATATATGTTTATGAGGGATATTGATCTGTAGACAGCACAGTTTTATTGCGGCTCTCGAGACAGGCTGCCATCCCACAGCGGTATCAGAAGAATTCCATTTTCCAGATAACAACATATTTATTTACTGTTGGTCAGAAATTGCATTCTATTGACCTGGCAGAAGGAAACATCTATCAAGCTCTTAGGTAAGAGGTAAATGCCATTACTTTACATGTGTTATGTCATTTATTAGAAAACAGGTGTTGTGTCTTTTACATTTGTGCTTATTATGCAGGATTAAGATATGCATAATTACTTCTTTTCAGGCAGAATATGCTATCTTAAGAAATATTACAGAATTAAGAAGAATCTATAGCTTTTATAGCAGCCTAGGATGTGATCACTCTCTGGATAACACCTTTCTGATGACAAAGCTTCACTTCTGGAGATTTCTAAAAGATTGCAAATTTCATCACCACAAAATAACTCTTGCTGATATGGACAGGATATTAAGTAGTGAGTATTCTAGGTCCTTCGCATCTTATGGCTTAAAGGACAGTATAACATCGTATCACCTGGAAACCAGTTAAGAGATATTGAGGGACTGGGAAGGCAAACGCTGGGAGAAGTGTTCCAGAAGTCAGCATATGGTCTTGTTCTCAGGGTGCTTGTGTTGTACTTAAAGAGACAATTTTGTGAAGTAACAGCAACAGTTCAAGACTGTGTATAGCAGGGGTCAGCAAAGTGTGGCCTATGGGCCAGATCCAGCCCAGGTCAACCTGTCCTTGTAAACAGAGCGTTACCGGAACACACCACCATGCCTGTTTGTTGCGTATCGTCTGTGGCTGCTTTTGCCCCACAACACCAGTGCTGAGCGATTGCGACAGAGACTGTCTGGACCACCAAGCCTAATACAGTTAACATCCGGCCCTTCATAGAAAAGTTTGCCTACCTTCTCCTACCGCTGTCTATAGTAAAAAAGCACTAAATTGTCAGGTCAGAAGGAGGGAGGATCAGCGAGGGCTTGGAATAGTCTAGAAAAGGCTCTAGGTAGTCTTAGGATTGGTCTTAATTTCAAGTTAGAAAGTTCATATGATAAATTCAACAGCTTTGAAGGTTTTACTCCTTTCAGCTGAATTCTGAGAGGTAGAACTGAAAGCCTCAAATTATCTACTTGAAAAACAAAATATTAAGCATTTGAAAAATACATAAAATCCACTTAGCATTAGCGCATGAATCAAACTGTGGCTCAGACTACTCTGAAAAACACTTGGACAAGATATCTTATAAGTTTCTTGTACAGTAACCAGATAGAGATCTTTTACCTGGGACTTATTTTTTACCTGGATGTTTATGTATGTTCAGTGTATTCTCGAGGAAGTAAGTACTCCATTGTATTCAGTTCTTTGAATTGGGTACCAGGAGCAAATCCAATAGAAGGCTCTAGAAAATACTAGGCATCCTCTCCATTTTCTTATTTTAGCCAATAAGGACATACCAGTTGAGGACATTCATTGTCCATTTACAACGATACTTCTGAGAACATTTCTGAACTATCTCCTGCAGTTGGCTCACCACATTCACCACAGAGAGTTCCAGTAAGTACCACCGTAAGGAGACGGGGCAGAGCTAACCTGGACTGTAGTTATCGTGTTGTCCTCTTTTCTTCAACAGTCATTGTTTTTTACATAGTCTTGAAATAAAGGACGAAAAACAAAACTTTTCCGCAAATATTAACCACCAAGCTATGAGATACCAGACTAAAACTTTGAAAACCCTTCACATCTGAGTTGTTTCAATATTGCAAATACCTCTTGGAGTTTAATTCAGAAATAAACCTACTCTTCCTTTTTAGGTCAGAATCTCCTGTATGTCTTACAGCAAAAGTAATATTATATCTTTTTTTTAAAAAAACAAAACTTTTTGTTTTGAAATAGTTTTAGATTTATGGAAGTGTTGCCAAGTGAATTAGTACCTATATAGCCTTCACCCAAATTCCCCGAAGGTTAACCTCTTACATAACCATGGATGTTTATCAAAAGTAAAGAGTGAACACGGCTATAACTGCACTGACTAAATTATAGACGCTATTAGGGTTTCCCCAGTCTGTCACTGATGTCCTGTTCCTGTTCCCAGATCCAGGATCCTACACGGCACTTTGCTGTCTCGTCCTCTCAGTCTCCTCCAATCTGTGATAGTTTCTCAGACTTTGTCATTTGTGACCTTGACACTTCAAAAAAGACTGGCCAGTTATTTTGTATAATGTCCCTTGATCTTGGCTTGCTGATGTTTTCTCATGACGACACTGAGGTTGTGGGTTGCGGGGAAGAATGCTGTGGAGGTGAGCTGGCCTTCTCATCATACTGTGTAGGATGCCCGATGTCACTGTGTCTTATTACTAGTGATGTTGACCTTGACCACTCAGCTAGAGTGGTGTCAGGTTTTTCTACTGTAAACGCACTATTTTTCTCTTTCTATACTCTAGTCGTTAGAAGCAAATTATTAGATCTAGCCCACACACAAGGAGAGGGGAATTAAGTTCCAACTCCTGGAGAGAGGGGTAATTACGATCTCTTTTTAATCACAGGGATAGAAGCCCATCGCTTTTTTTGTGTTTTACAAAACTGATGACTGAGAACATTCATCCAAATGCCTGCCACGTCAAAGGTAAATACAAAAACAATAGGATTATATTTACCACCATTTTTTCAAAATATAAATGTGTAATCATTTTTTGAATGTTGTATTTTTAGGCCGTTTATTCCGTGAGCAACAGCGGACGCTCTATTCAATGAATTACATTGATAAGTGCTGGGAGATCTATCTCGCTTACTGCAGACCACACACAGCTCCGCCCCACGAGCCAACAATGAAGATGAGACACTTCCTCTGGATGTTGAAAGTAATCGCTTAAGTTTGATATTGGTTTTATATTTATAGGCATTTTGATTTTAAAGAAAGGCAAGATATTCTAGCTATCATATACAAATAAGGAGGTAGAAATCTGGGGTGAATTTTCCTGGCCATTGAGTCCCTTTTGGCAGAAGAGAGTGATTCAAATGGTCTGTGACGGAGGAAGGAACAGAAATGGGTCACCTGCCTAAAGTGCTCACACATAGGGGAAGAGGATGGCCTGTTACCTATGGTATCGTTACTCCTGCACACCTGGGAATTTAAAGGAAGATGAGGGAACATTTATTCTATTTTATGGAATGAAGTGTTTCCCAATCCCAAAATCACAGTAAAGCCAATTGAAATCTTTAAAAAAATAAGGAAAGGAAGGAAGATGGGAGGATGAATGTCATTTTAAAAAATTATTGTTCATTAAAAAAGTAATTTTTAAAAGTTATTCATTTGGAAAATAGTGATGTCTTATTTATACAGTGGTCTCATACCAATTATTGGTAGTTTTTCATTGCATGATACTTTTGATTTATGCTTGTAGGAATACAAATGATGAAATTAGAAGAATTGAATGCTAATGATAGAGTGTTTTCCAAAATTTAACACTGTTGTATACACTGACAAAAACCTAGTGTCTAACTATAGGAAAATAGTTGTTTAAAAGTATGTGATCTGGGGGGATGGAATATTATACAGCTGTTTATTCACCTTCATGGTCATTTATTATGCAGGAACTAGGTCATCTGTCCCTGCAGGGTGGGTCAGCCACCCTGAGTTTGGCTGCCTGCATCCTCGTGGTGGTGTCTAACATGCTCTTCTTTCCCCCGCACTTCCAGTAAGTGGTAGTCAGAGTTAGTGTTTTGTTTCTGACACAGCCACAGGTGGTTCTGTGTCCTTCTTACTGCATCACATCAGGAAGGTTCCCTTTCCCCGACGCTGAGACCGATCACTGGGTTCGCATGGTGTCGGCATGATCCTCCCATTAGAATGGTTTCCATAAACCTCTCCCTAGTGGCTTTAGCAACCCCCAGTGGTCATTGCTAATGACCATTATTTCACTAGGAGTTGCACAATGGTAAATTTCTAATTCTGTCATTTCTTCTGCATTTATTAGCTGCGAATCTTAAAGAAGAACTTTACTTGTATTCATCAGATATCTGAGTACTCTGAAATACAGTCCATACAGGAGAGAGAAATGTTTTATGTTTTCATTTATTTTCAGAATAAGTTGATATCCTTGCAATTCTTTGAAAGTGACTAATGAGCTTTAAAAAATATTAATGCCTGGATTTATATAATTTGATGTGTTTCAATCCATTGCAGTCATTTTTATTATTTTTTTGGGACAAGGTCTCTCATTCTGTCGCCTGGGCTAGAGTACAGTGGCATCATCATAGCTCACTATAACCTCAAACTCCTAGCCTCAAGTGAGCCTCCTGGCTCAGCCTCCTAAGGAGGTGGGACTACAGGTGTGCCACCACGCCCAGCTAATTTTTCTATTTTTTGTAGAGATGGGGGTCTTGCTTTGTTGCTCAGGCTGGTCTTAAACTCCTGGCCTCCCAGCCTATAGAGTTGAGTTAATATTTCACACCTGGATCATCTACACCCCCATTTTCTATGTCTGTGCTTATGCCAAAAAAATGTTTTACTAATAGAGGGACTAAGGGAGGGACAGAGGTAAATACCAGTATAAATTCAGAATGCTTTTCAAAACTATCAGTTCTTGAGATATTAATTTCTGGTACATTTTCTTAAATTGTTGTATTGATATAAACTGATGTTAAAATATATAGGCTGGGTGTGGTGGCTCACACCTGTAATCCCAGCATTTTGGGAGGCTGAGGTGGGAGGCTCACTTGAGCCAGGTATATATAGCTGTTTGTAATTATAGATAGTTATGGTTTGGTTGGTTCTTTTACAGGATTTTAAAATGATAAACAAAGAATTAACACCAACCAAATTTGTGGAGGTAATAGCAGAGGATAATCCTTTCATATCTGATGGAATTGACAGCAATTTTGAACTTGAGGTTTGTAAAGAGTCCTCACAAATGATACACATTTGATTTAGGCTGTTTGTTTTGCCAATGAAAATAATCTGAACCCAGATTCCTGAAACTATATATTCTTGATTGCATTAGAAAGTAGAGGTTAATGTTAAAAAGAAGGATATTTCAGATGTCAGGAAGTAATGATTAATAAGAAATGAACACCTAAATCAATCACTGGTCCACCACCAGTTGTGTCAGGGTGAATGAGACCCTCTGTGTTTTCTTGTATTTCAGTTGGTTTTCCTGGAATTCTTTGAAGCCCTCTTAAGCTTTGCACTCATCTGTGTTACTGACGAAATGACCAAATCGTGTGTGAATGTTCCAAATGATGATTTGTCTGGAAACAAATATTCAAATATTTACACAGCAACAAATCAGGTAACAAATATCTTAGAATTTACAGAACAAGAAATGGTTTTATTCTTGAATGGTTACGCCTTCATCAAAACTATCTTGGGCTTTTGTAACCTTCTAGGAAGTAAGTTAAAACTTAAGAAATAATTTGTCAGTTCACATTTTGAAAGGAATGTACTGGTGTTTTTTCTTTTTTAAGTTAGGGAAAATGTGTTTCCTGGCCCTGGCCCATGAAGTAGAGTCCCGAAGGCTGGGGTGCACACCGACATGCTAGGTGGACCACTAGACCAGATTAGACAACCCGAGGTATTTTATTATGAAATGTTTTCTGTATCTAGCGTTGTGAGAGTGGAAAGCCTGTCCCAGAGCAAATTTTTCAAGGAACAGTTTCTGAATGCACAGGAGATGCTAAACAAGTCCCCGAGGACAGGGCTTGCTCACAAGGATGGACACTCCAGGCTTTGCTGTGACACGCTGGCAGAGCAGGGATGGTGTTGGCAATTTATGAAGGATCCAGCCGCTGGGTCAAATTGAGACAAATCAACTTTCGATGGGGGTTTCAGTCTGGTGGGTTCCAAGGATTTCTGGTTTTTGAGACATGCATTTGGAGCCACAGGGGAGAGTCTGGGGGGGCCCCGTGAGCCCCACAGCTGGAGAATTCTTCAGAGCTGTGCACGTGAGCAACCTTCTCACTGTTGTCCAAGGGGCATCTCTTACCACAGATACCATGGATATGACTTGGATTCTTTGTGGGGAAGCTGGGGACTTCCTGTTCAATCTCAGCACCTCAGCATTGGGCTGAATACTGGACAGCGTACTGCTGCAGCATGGAGGTCCTCGGTTAAAGGCTGTTCTGGCGGCTCTTGACAAAGCTTAAAAAGCAAGACTCAAAAGGATCAAACTATTTCCAAGTAACTTAGAACAAAGCAAAAAAAAAAAAAAAAGGAATGCTAAACATTTGCAACACTCAACAATGTAAAATTCAGAATTACAGCATCTCATGATAACATCTAATGTAAGGAAGCAGCAAGTCTGAACTGTCATGAGAAGACACGGTCAGTAAAAGCACACCCAGAAGTGACAAAAATGATAAGACAAGTATGTTCAAGGATGCAGAGGAAAGCACGAACATGCTAAGGAGAGCTATTACTGATGAAAAACACTCTGGATGGACTAAACAACAGATTGGACTCCACAAAAGAAAAGATTAAACTTGAAGACACAGCAATAGAAACTAAAGCACACAGAAAAAAAAGGCTGGAAAAAAATAATCAGTATCCTCAGGCTGTGACACGTTAAGCAGCCCTAATATATGTGTAATTCACATCCCAGAAGAAGAGAGGAAACAAAAAAATTATTTGAAGAAATAATGGCTGAAAAATTTCCAAAGTTTATGAAAACCATAGATCCACAGATCCCAGAAGCTCAACAAATCCCAACAGAGGAAATACAAAGAAGACTATATCGAGGAACATTATAACCAAAATTGCTCTAAAGACATGTAACATACAGAGCCACGGAGATGGGAATGATAACAGACTTCCTGTTCCAGTGGAGCAGCATCTTGAAAGTACTCAAAGAAAAAAGATCCTGTCTGCCTAGAATTTAATACCCAAAAAAAGGTCTTTCAAAAGTGAAGGTGGAGACAGAGAATTCTGGAGGGATGGCAGCCTGAAGCACCAGGAGGCTGGCTCCCTGCCTAGGCAACAATCATACTAGCAGAATCTGTTTGTGTAACTCTTTGGAACTCTGGAGTTTGTTGGAGGCTTGTAACTTCCAGGGAGAAGTTTCAGAGGTCAATTGGGGTTAATTTCGGTCAACTTCAGCTCTTAGCCTAGCAGCGGCTACCCACCCGACGCTGTCAGCACTGTGTCGGGCAGCTGTGCACCTGTCCCTGGAGCAGCCTGCAGGCAGTTTGTGGGAACCAGGATAGGCAGCAGGGACCTTGTCCTCCAAATATTTGGATTTGTGTTCTGATCACTGGTTTTCTGCTTCTGATTGCAGAGCTGCCGACACAGAGCAGGCAGCCATCATTGTACCCACTCCCTGCATTTGCAAGCTCTTCTCCATGATTGAAGTAACTTTCAGAGAATTTAAAGGGCCAGCATTCGCCACCCCTACCCCTTTCATCTAAAAAATTTTTTTCCCCTTTAGGAGCCACACATTGAAGACTAGGACATTCAAAAGCAACTACACATATGGGGGAAGTTAGGAAGTCACGGCATGCCCAGAGAAAGGTGAAGGCTTGTAAAAGACCTGAGAAGATCTTAAGTTTACACCTTAGGCTGATCCTCAGCATAGAGACGGCCTACATTCACTTAATTAATAGTTATAAAAAACTCTGATTCCCAGAGTTACCACATTATTAGATTCAAACATTCAGTTTTTACCAAAAAGCGTGAGGCATATAAAGAAACAAGGAAGTGTGCTCCATTCAAAGGAAAAGGTAAACCAACAGAAACTGTCCCTGAGAAAGACCAGATGGCAGACCTATGGGACAAAGACTTTAAAACAACTACTCTAAAGATGCACAAAGTTCTAAAGGTGTAGAGAAAGTCAAGAAAATGATATATGAACAAAGTACAAATATCGACAAAGACATGGAATACCTATAGAAAAATAAAAAAATTCTTGAGCTGGAATGTATAATAACAAATGAAAAATTCATTTGCAGGATTCAACTGCAGACTTGAGCAGGCTGAGGAATGAATCAGGGAACTTGAAGATAGGACAACTGAAATTATTGAGTCTGAGGAACAGAAAGAAAAAAGACTGAAGAGTGAACAGAGCCTCCAGGACCCACCATCAAGTGGACCCACATATGGATTGTGGGAGTTCCAGGGAAATACAAATAAAAACCTCTTCACACCCATTAGGTTGACTACTCTCAGAAGGATGTGGAGAATCTGGAAGCCTTGTGCACTGGTGGTGGAAATGTAAAATGGCACAACCACTGTGAAAAATGGCAAGTCACTTCTGGGGATATACCCAAAAGCACTGAAAGCGGGGTCTTGAAGGGGTATTTGCACACCCATGTTCACAGCAGCATTACTCACAATAGCTACAATGTGGAAGCAACACAAATGTCCATTGACAGATGAATGGATAGGCGAAAATGTGGCTTATTCAGACAATGGAATATTATTCTGCCTTAAAAAGGAAGGAATTCTGACCTATCCTACAAGATAGATGAATCTAAGACATTATGCTAAGTGAAATGAGCCAGTCACAAAAGGGAAAATATTATAAGATTCTACCTATATGAGGTACCTAGTGTCGTCAACCTCACAGAGACAGAAAATGTGGAATGTAGTTGCCAGGGGCTGAGGGGAAGTGCAAATGGGGAGTTATTGTTTGATAGGTAGAGTTTCAATTTTACAAGATGAAAAGAGCTCTGAAGGTGGATGGTGGTGATGGTTGCACAATACGAATGTGCTTAGTGCCACTCAACTGTGCACTTAAAAATGGTTAAGATGGCAATTTTTGTTATGTATATTTTACCATAATTTTAAAAAGTGAAGGGAAATAAAGACTTCTCAGACATACAAATGCTGAAAGAATTCATCGCCAGAAGACCAGCCATTAAAGAAATGTTGGCCGGGCGCGGTGGCTCACGCCTGTAATCCTAGCTCTCTGGGAGGCCGAGGCGGGCGGATTGTTTGAGCTAGGGAGTTCGAAAACAGCCTGAGCAAGAGCGAGACCCCGTCTCTACTAAAAATAGAAAGAAATTAATTGGACAACTAAAAATATATAGAAAAAATTAGCCGGGCATGGTGGCGCATGCCTGTAGTCCCAGCTCCTCAGGAAGCTGAGGCAGGAGGATCGCTTGAGCCCAGGAATTTGAGGTTGCTGTGAGCTGACGCCACGGCACTCTAGCCTGGGCAACACAGTGAGACTCTGTCTCAGAAAAGAAAAAAAAAAAAGTTAAAGTAAGCCCTTCAGGCAAAAGGAAAATGTTATCAGATGGAAATCTAGACCTATACAAAGCCATAAAGACAACTGGAAATAGTAACTTTGTGGATAAATACAATTTTTTCTGTTTTGAAATCTCCTGAGAATTGACTGTTTAAAGCAATGATAATAACAGTGTTTGTGAGGTTTATAACATATGAAGTATGACAATGATAGTGCAAAGACTAAGAGAGGAGAAATGGGAGTTTAGCGTTTTAAGATTCTTATGCTAGATGCGATGTGGTATAGTATCACCTGAAGGCAGACAGTGCTGAGTTAAAGAAGTATACTATAAACGCTGGGAGTAGTGGTACACATACCTGTAGTCCCAGCTGCTTGGGAGGCTGAGGCCGGAGGATCACTTGAGCCCTGGAGTTTGAAGCTGCAGTGAGCTGTGATTGCACCATTGCGCTCCAGCTTGGGTGACAGAGTGAGACTCGTCTCATAAAAAAAAAAAAAGTATACTATAAATCATTAAAATACTCATAAGGTGTGATTAAAAACAAAGTTATGGTGAAAAAATCAGTAAAGGTGATAAAATAGAAATATAAAAAATACTAAATCCAAAAGGCGGCAGAAGAAAAAGAAGGAAACAAATAGCAAGCAAAAATAGCAACATGGCAGATAATTGCTTTAAATGTAAGTGACCTAACAACCCAAATAAAAGGCATAGATTGTCAGATCGAACTAACTACAAACTGTCTACAATAAACCCATTTCAAGTATAAAGACACAAAGAGGTAAAAGTATGGAAAAAACACTATTCAGTGAAAGCTTAGGTGGCTACATCAATATCAGGCAAATTAGATTTCAGAGTAAAGGGTATTACCAGGGACAGAGTGTCACTGCATAGTGACAAAGGGGTCAGGGAAGTAAAAGGACATAATCCTAAATGGGTATGTACATTATAGCAGAGCTTCAAAGTACATGTGGAAACTGACAGAACAGAAAGAGAAAACAGACCAATCAACAATGATAGAGATTTAGCCCTGCTAAATTAATAATCAGTAGCATATAGAAGCTTTGAATAACACTATTAACCCACTTGATCTAAATGACAACAGCAGCAGAACCCATGCTCTTTTCCAGCGTACGTGAAACATTTACCAAGACACATTATATCCTGGGTCATAAAACAAGTCCAGTAGTTGAAGTCTGCAGACAGCCCACCAAGATAAGCAGATCATATCATATCTGTACAATGGACTATGACTCCACAAGACAGTAACTCATGCTACATGCAGCAACATGGACGAACCTCTAAATAATTATGAAAGAATCCAGGCAGAAAGGGTACACAATGTACTATGTGATTCCATTTATATAAAATTCTAGAAAGTGCAAAGTAATCTGTAGTGATGGGAAGCAAATTGGTGTTTGCCTGGCAATAGGGGAAGAGGATAGATTTCCAGGGGCACAAGAAACTTGGGGATGGTAGACAGGTTCACTGTCGTGACCAAGGTGATAGTCTCATAGGTGTAGACATGTCAGAATTCATCAAATAGTGTACTGTATGTGTAGTTTATTGTAAATCAGTTATACCTCATTAAAATCATATGTGTGTGTATGTACACACACACACACACACACACACACACACATCCCCATGGAAACCAGAAATCCTTTGATGTGTTCATCCCTGCTTAGGGCACCCAGAACTGGAGTCCAAGTGCGGTTACAAGCCACGAATCTGATCACTGTGGCAGTGCCAAGTCATCTTCCAGCAAGTTGGGACTCTGGCCTGATATTAACAAAATAAGGAAATCAGAGGTTTGTATTTACAGCTAACCATGTAACAGCTGTAGTGTCGCCCATGACTGAGCGCCCCCTATGTGAAAGGCACTATGTGTTAGGGACCTGGCAGGGAACCAAAGGCCCGTTCCCTAACGGGCTTTTTGTGAGAAGGGGAGAGAGGACAGCAAGTGAACGATAGTAGCAGCTAACATTATGGGGTTTACCAGGTGCCAGGCAGTTCCTAGGTACTAGCTCATTGAATGTCCTCAAGCAACCTTTAGGTACGTTTGCCATTTCTAGGAGGCGGGTGAGACACAGAAATGTTAAGAAACTTGCCCATGGTCCCAGAAGTAGTGGAGCTGGGGATTTGTACCCAGGCAGTTTGACTCCAGAGTTTGCACCTGTTACCACAAGCTCTACTTCACACTTACGACGTCTAGGTGCTGGAAGGGCGTCTGGCCGAGGTGAGGCCCTGGCTTTTACTCTGGGTGAGGTGGGACGGGAGCTCTCCGAGCAGAGGTGTCAGTAGGCTCTCTGTGGCGTTGCTGTTGACAAACCAGCAAGGAAGCTCTTGGAACCATCCCGGTTGGAGGTGATGGTGTCTTGGACTAAGGTGGGCTCTGGTCCAATGTGTTCTAAAGGGTGTGGGGTTTGCAAGGGAAAGAGAAGGCAAAGATGATTTTAAGGTTTTTGGCCTGAGCAATTAGAATAGAGTTGCCATTTATTATGATGGGAAGACTGGGGGAGGGGGATGAGTTTTGGGGGCAAAACAAAGGGGTTGATCCTGGACATGTGAGGCTTAAGGTGCCTGATTAGAGCGGTATGTGGCTGGAGATAAGACTGGAGTTCAAGGGCAAACTCCGGCTGGAGGTAGAAGTGTGGGACTTACAGCACAAGTGTGCTAGTGAGAGCCACTAATACGTGAATTTGAGCACGGTTAATTCTACACAATAAATGCTTTCCCAACAGACCCAGGGGATATTTTTCAGGTCTTTGGGTTTTTTGGGGGGAGCCTTTCAGTACGTGCAATAACTCTCTTATTAATTTCTTTAATAGTACAAATATTAGTATTTTATGCAGGTTAAAAATAGTTAAATTAGCTCAAAGAGAATGTCCTCATTAATAATTTTCTCATTATTTACAATGTAAAACTTTAAACTAATTTTAGTCCATAATGATGCAAAAGTAATACTTTGCTTTATGATTTTTTTTTAAATGTAAAACTCAAGGTCGGGAAGTCTCTAAGTGATGAGAAAGTTTCCAGAATCAGTTTTAAATCTGCAGCAAAAGGGCTAACCTTTCTTCTCCTTCAAAATGGTGAGTCTTTTAGCTGTAGAACTTTAATATTTACAAACTGTTGTTGCTTACAAATTATATAAAATCTATAAAAATTTACAACCATCTTTTTTTATATATCATGAGGCTCCTATAGCTGCTTCTAATTCTTCCCTTTGGCTTGACGGAGTTCACTTTCAAAGTGGAACTGTACGGCGCTCAGTCTGTCCCAGGACGGCTGGACCTGTCCCCGGCCCTGCACACCTCTCCCTCGGAGTCGGATGACGCTGATTACATATTTTCTTTACAATCAACTTTTCTCTCAAGAGTCTCATTCTCTTTGGTTTTTAAAGATGCTCAAATTAAAAATAACAAACAAACCCTTGTTCAATCCCTCATACTCCTCTTGTTATCCTTTCTCCTTTTTCCTGGAAAGCATCTCTAGAGCTCTCTGCCTGCTGGCCGCATGTCCTCCCTCCCGGGTGATGCCTCACTGTGCGCTTGGGCTTCCGCCCTCACCCCGCCTATCGTTCCCCATGTGCATAACACAGTGGCAGTTTCCCGCCACCTCGCTGGCCCTCCTGGCTGCATGTGGCCTCGCTTCCGTGCCACAGCAGCCTCCTGGTGTTCCTCCTTTTCTCACTGTGCCTCTATGGTGGACTGTGTCCTGGGCCCTCATCCTGCCTCGCCCCTGCATCCGCTCTACGGTGACTGTCGTTTCCCATGACCTCCTCCCTCTCTAATGGGTCCTCCCCACCAGTGTGCACACACCCACACCCACGCTCCAGTGTGTCCAGTAAGGAAAAACTTTCTTTCCTCTCACATGCCCTGCTAGAGTCCACTGTCTTTCTCTGTTCCCTTCGCTGACCGGCGTCTGGGAAAGCCACACACACACACTTCTTCTCCAGCTGCTCTCCTGTTTCTCCCTCGGCTTGCTCCACCTAGCCCTTGTCCTCCCTGCACCACTGACTGTGCTTCCTCGTCGGCAGTGACCTCCGTCACGTCACTGTCAGTACTTCTGCCTTCACGTGAACTGATCTCTCAGTAGGAATGAAAACTCTCAGCTTCTCGAAATACTCTCTCACTTGGCTCCTGCGACCCCTTACTGTCCTGGTTTCTTCTCCCTCTGGTACGAATCTGCAGGGCTGTGTCATTTTCCTCCGTGTTCGGCGTCCTACCGGAGAACCACATTTCCTGAGCACTTTCCCAAAGTGCCATAATCAAGACATACAGTTTCTGTAAGAGAGAGAGAACTAAAAATGGAACCCCAATTAATGTACTTTACTGTTATTATTGGCTGGTATCCCCAGTTCTAGCTATGCCTTGATTTTGCCTGGATCTCGCTGGTCACTCCTTTACCCCTGGCTGAGTGCCACCTGTGCATCAGCCGCTGCGCCTGTGGCTGGTTCCCTTGGCCCATGTGGCATCTTCTCTCAAAGTCCCGCTTCATCTGATTACTACATGCCATGGCTGTGACTTACCGTCCTCCGGCTAGCCGGTGGCTCATTGAGAGTTCATTGATGAACACAGGAAGTAATCTTTCACCATATTCGGGTCTTGCTCTGACCTTAGAGTCCTGGATTGTATATATTTCAATTCTCTGATTTTTAAAATCTGCCAAGTGACTAGAAAATCAGAATTCCTTGAAAGGAGGGACAGAAATGATGGTAGTTTGAAAGAGTTAGAGATTACTTAGCCTAGATAAGAAGAGGATAAAGAGGGCTAATCAGTGGGAAATTATTTTTGTGAGAGTAACCAGATGTCTAGCTCTCTAGGAGAGGATCCACTCAGCACATAGCTATCCTTGTTTTAAAAGCATTTCAGACTTTGAATAAATAAAAGACAGATGTTGTCAAATATTTTGTCCCAGAGATTTGAACAGTTCACTTGTAGCCCTGTGAAGGGCAGCACAAAAAAGTCTCTCCTACAATTCTTGTCATTCCTCTGTCTACCCTGCCTGTAGTGGTCCCATTCACCTCAGTGAAGGCGTAGGGAGCTGTCTTTTAGGTTTTCTGATCACTCCTTGTATATTTAACACATCTAAGGACAACATACAGTGATCAACAAAGCTAATTTGGAAGGCCTTAATTTCAAAACGAATAATATGAAAAATGACATTTTGGCAAAAGAACATATTAAGTGAGTCTTAAACCACAAAGTTAACATAAAATTTATTAACTTGTAGCCCAAACTGCGACATATGATGTAAACTCGGGGCCTGGGACAAATCTGGAAGCAGTCTCAAAATTTGAAGTCAAAGATAGTAGCAGATTACAACACATCGATAAAGAAGATGACATTTCTGTTAAAGAAGGACCAGGTATGTTGATTTTTAAAAGCAAAAACAAAACAAGCAACAACAAAAAGTCCCACCAAACTTAAAGTCCTTTATTCTTCTAAATAATACTTAGAGAAAATCAAATTGCATTTCTAAGAATACTTAGAAGTTGAAATAGCTTTAACATTACCTATAAGACATGGCCCAAACTATAACCAGAGAAAATTTATAGTATTGTTTTCATTATTAAACAATAAAGTAACCTAAACATTCAGCCCCAAAAGGTAGAAAGGAGGAATAACAAAACACAAGGAAAGTAGAAGGAAGGCATTAACAAAATCATCTCACAAGGTCTTCTATCAAAGGCCAGAAGTGGTGGCTCACACCTGTATGTTTAGGCAAGAGGATTGCTTGAGGCTAGAAGTTTGAAACAAGCCTGGGCAATAAGCAAGACTCTGTCTCTACAAAAAAAATAGAAAAATCAGCCAGGCATGGTGGTCTGCGCCTGTAGTCCCAGCTACTCAGGAGGCTGAGGCAGAAAGATCACTTGAGCCCAAAAGCTTGAGGTTGCAGTGAGCTATGACGATACCACTGCACTCTAGCCTGGGAAACAGAGCCAGTCCCTGTCTCAAAAAAACAAAAATAAAGTATCTATCAGAAAATAAGAATTTTAAGACTGTTATTCCAAAAGCTGGTTCATTAAGAAAAATAGACATCCTTGATCTCTCTCTCTCATCCCCCCCTAAAAAAAAGAAAGAAAAAGATATCCTTAACAATAGATATAATCTGAATAAAAGTGGTAAAACATATATGCCAAGTAGGAAGGAAAAAGTCGATAACCCCAGGTAAGGTTTTTAAAATTATAGCAAGAGAATGCTATAGACAACTCTAAGATAATAAATTTGGAATTTTGAAGTGATTTTCTAGGAAGATATTAATAACAAAAGCAGACTCAAGAAAATGTAGAAAACCTGACTAATCATGGAGAAAAAATGGTCAAAATTTACCCCCCAAATTTAATTTTTATGAGCAAGTATTTTCAAAATTTTAAGAAAGCAGTAATAAAAGAATTATAGGCCGGGCGCGGTGGCTCACGCCTGTAATCCTAGCACTCTGGGAGGCCGAGGTGGGCGGATTGTTTGAGCTCAGCAGTTCAAAACCAGCCTGAGCAAGAGCGAGACCCTGTCTCTACTAAAAATAGAAAGAAATTAATTGGATAACTAAAAATACATAGAAAAAAAAAATTAGCCGGGCATGGTGGCGCATGCCTGTAGTCCCTGCTACTCGGGAGGCTGAGGCAGAAGGATCGCTTGAGCCAGGAGTTTGAGGTTGCTGTGAGCTAGGATGACGCCACGGCACTCTAGCCTGGGCAACACAGTGAGACTCTGTCTCAAAAAAAAAAAAAAAGAATTATAAAAAGCCATTCAGTTCATTTAACAAAATTAGCATAACCAAGATATGAAAACTTAAGATAAAAAACAGAAATAATAAGCCACTGTTCTCAACTATTATAGGAAAGAGAGGGTGACGTGGAAACCACCTAGAGTGGGGATTCTGGGAAAATGGGAATGACATTTGTAGAGTATTTTTCATCTCTCTAGATCCCCACATGAAGAGAGCACAATTAGAACAGCAATACCAAGAAACCATAAGCTGCATACTGTTGTATATACAACCATATTTTGTAACAAGGTATCACCATGAAAGCCAACATATGAGTGAACAGGGACAAATTACTAACTACAAACCCTGCATGGCATGAGAATGTAAACAGAATGTAAGAGAAAGTAACAGATATAAAAGAGAGAAGCAATTAGGGTATCTGCTGGGCAAGCACAGCAGGCTGAGCTGAGAAGAGCCTCTGATGCAGGGAGGGGCGGAACACAGGGCAGAGTGAGGTCTGGAGGGAGGCAGCTGGGCCCTGGGGACTCCTGCAACTCACAAACCAAAGCTCCTTCCAGGAAAAGCCCAATGCTGAGGAGAAAGTGCGACGAGTAGAACTCACACTGCGAAGACTGGGGCGGTGGGGCAAAGGAGGTCCAGGTGGAAAGGGATGGGGAAGTAGCTGCCAAAGGTCTCCAAGTACAGGGCCTCCTTTTTTCTTTTGTGAAAAGAACAGATCGGGAGTTCTAGAACCATGCGGTGAGAAAAACTGTCATGATTCACTCACCCATACTCTAAAAACTCAGGAGAACCACTTTTGTGTGTTGCTTTTCCAGTGTCCCCGCTTTCCATTAATGGTACCACTACTTACTGGCTGTGTGACCTCACGCAAGACAATTATTCTGTGTTTCAATTTCCTCATTTGTAAAATGAGGATTAAAAAAGAATCAACCTAAAAAAATAATAAATAGACTTTTTCCATAAGAGGGTAACAGATGAATTGTCTCAGTAAAAGTGCATGATTTGCTGAGCACAGTGGTACTCACCTGTAGTTGTACCTACTTGGGAGGCTGAGGCAGGAGGATCCCTTAAACCTTTGAGTTCAAATCCAGCCTGGACAACATAGCAAGACCCTGTCTCCATGAAAATAATAAAATGAAAATAAAAGTACATAATTTGAGTTGCTAAGGGTTGATTTAACATTTAAAAAACTTTGTAGAATATTTAAGTTTAAAAAATTTTAGATGACATTGCTATTCTCCCCCTTATTAACAGCTTTATTGAGGTACAATTTACATACTATAAAATTCACCCATTTTAAGTGTACAGCAACCATGACGACACAGTTCCTGAACAACATCCTAAAAATTCTCTTGTGCCCTTCGTAGTTCATCCCCACTCTCACCCCTTGCCCAGGCAACCAGTGACCTGTGTTCTCTCTCCACGGATTTGCCTTTTCTGGACATTTCATATAAATGCAGTCATATGTCTCATGCATCTGGCTTCTTTCACTTCTGGTTACCCTGAGGTTCATTAATGTTGTGGCATGTATGAGTACTACCCTTTGTCCCTTTGCACTGCTGATGGTACTCCATTGTATGGACACGCTACATTCTATGCATTCATCAGTTGTGGAAGTTGGGTTTTTCCCACTTTTTGGCTACCGTGAATAATGCTGTGAACATGGGTGGCAAGTCTTTGTGCACAGGTCTTCATCTCTCCTGGGCAGACGTCTGGCAGTGGAGTTGCTGCACCACATGCTAAGTGTACACTGAACTTTGTAAAGAAAAGCACCAGAGTGTTTTTGTAATTGGCCATACCGTCTTACATGCCTGTCAATAATATGAAAGGTGTAGTTTTTCTCTATGTTCTCTGCAACAATTAGTGCATGTTTTAAAAAATTTTTTATTGGATTGTCTGAGTTATGAGTTCTTTACATATCCTGGAGACAAGACATCCTTTATCAGACATAGGTTTTGCTGATATTTTCTCCCAGTGTGTGGCTTATCTGTTTTTATTTTATAATAGGTTAGGTGATAATCTGTTCTGGCAGACAGGGCTATGGGAACCCACTAGCATGTGACTGAGTGGCTACTAATGTGTGCGGAGCTCAGCGCTTACATGCACCAACACATCTAACCTCCACACGACTTCTGTGAAGTAGGTAGTGTTACTGCTCCCCTTTGCAGGTGAGGAAACTAGTGCACAGAGATGTTAACTTGCCCACATCACACAGGCTAGTAAGTGGCAAAGCTGGGCCTGTAGTCTAACTATTACAGTTTGGCTCAAGTCTGCGCTTGTAACTACTATACTGTGGTGCCTCGCAGCAGAGGCTGTGCAAGACCCTTGACAGGCCGGGGCCAGCAATCCCAGTGGTTTGGTTTCATGACTCCCCACCTCACACCTCCATGCACATCACCTGCCCAAGCCTTAGGCCTGCCACAGGCTGTCCTGATGTTCTGGAATCTGAGAGTTCATGTGGCACACACACATGAAAGTTTCCTTTAGCCTCTGTAAAATCTGGCGTTGGCATCAAGGTCCTGGAATGGGAGGTGAGATTGGAGGGGTGGATTGTTCACAAAATCCTGCCTTTCCACAGTCTCCGTCCCAGTGCTTTTCTCCCCTCATCTCCCCCACACAGTAGCATAGCCCAAGCTAAAGACAGTGTCTACTTACCTTCTTATTCAATTCAGAGTTTAAATTTATTATTTCTAAAATAAAAACTGCCTTTAAAGACAGTGTAAGAGGGTTTTTCCCCCCCGAAACATGGAAAATTAAAATTTCAGAAAACCAAAATACTTAAGCTATGTAGGAAAAAAAAAAGGTACCAGGAGACTCACAGGGAACGTCGACAGTCCTAGCCACAGTCTACAGAGCACCTGCGCCTTGCTGCAGGTTGTCACTAAGAGTTTCCTAACCCTCCCGACCCTGGGAAGCCTGCATCACCCCACCTCGCAGAGGAACAGGTCCCTCAGCTCACTGCAGGAAGGGGCAGAACTAGAATATGCACACAGACTCCAAATTTATTGCAGGATTGTGTTAATGCTCGTCTTGATTAAATTTTATTCCAGAGAAATGTGAAAAACCCAAGGATGAACAAAAGGAGAAACTCAATATGTGGGTCGATAACATGTATGTCTTTTTCGTGAACATGCTCTTTAATGCCTATAAGCATGAAGAGACTCTGAAGGAGAAAGTAAAGGAAAACAAGCTACGTAATGCAGCAATGGCTCAGCAGAAGAAAACTGAAAACGATGAGCTAGAAGCAAGGTACCTTTATAACATCCCTCTGCTCTGCCTCTCCTTCAAGGGCTGTCATCTTTCTTTCCTGTCTTCTGTAGCTACCTGAAACTTCAGGACCAAATGCTTTTGTAGGGGCCCACGGAAAACTTCCCCTTTGCCCTCTGAAGGTTCACTGAAAAATCGACTCACAAAAGGCAGACTAATGATAGACGAGGCAAACAAATGTACTAAACACGTACATGGGGAGAACCTGAGTGGTGACCCAAGCCCCAGTGGGGTACAGAGCTGATAAACCACCTGGAGGTTACAGAAAGAATGGGGCAGATAAACCAGGTTGTAGTGGCATGACCAGTTATGGGAGGGAGAGAGGAGGCCTGGCTAGAAAACGCGTCTTGTTATGTAGATTAAACCTCTCGGGCAGCTGGCCTCAGAGAACAGGGGTCCATGTTGCTCTCGGGTTTCTAAGGTGTCAGACCCTCTGTCCTCCCTCGATCTGGACAAGGCCTGGCTTGTGCAGATTCTCTGCAGATGCCAATTTCCCCCACATGACAGCTTCACAGGGCTACTCCTGTTTGCTTTCTTGACAGCCATCTCAAAATAAATATATTTTGGGGTAAAATATTTTGATTTCTTTCACTTTCATTCAAAGTGTGTAACTTCCTAAGGGTATCTTTGACATAATAAAAAAATACATATTTGGTCTCTGCTCCTGGTTCCTGGCAGAGCTTCTAGAGCCTTTGTAACTTCCTGAGTGATAAGGGTGGCAGGAGTGTCTTTTGTTCTAAGATTTGGTCTTAGTTCCTGGTGCCTGACACAAGAGCTTCTAAGGCCCCTGGGATCCCAGGAGTGGTAAGACTGTCCTTTAGCACGTGAACCAGATGACTGGTGGCCAGGCAGGGGCCCTAGATAGCTTCCGAATGGAGCTGGTGGCCAGAGGGACCAACCATGTGATTGGAGGGTTGGAACTTTCACATCTATCCCCTCAACACTCAGGGAGGAAAGAGGGGCTGGAGATTGAGCTCGTCACTAGTGGCCAATGATCTAATTAATCATGACACGCAATGGAGCTTCCATAAAACCCTAACAATGGGGTCTGGAGAGTTTCCGGTTGGTGAACACATCTACTCATGGGAGGGTGGGACAGCCCCAACTCCACAAGGACAGAAGTTCCTGTGCTTGGGACCCTTCTGGACCTTGCCCTGTGCACCTCGTCATCTGGCTCCTCATTTTTATCCTTTATAATAAATTGGTGAATGGAAGTAAAATGTTTCCTTGAGTTCTGTGAGCCCTTCTAGCAACTTATTGAACCTGAGGAGGGGTTCGTGGGCACCCCCAATTTATAGCTGGTTGGTCAGAGCACAGGACTTGGGATTGGTGTCTGAAATGGGGGTTGTCTTAAGGGACTGAGCCCTTAACTTGTGAGGTCTGTGCAAACTCCAGGTAGACACTGTCAGAATTCAATTGAGTTTTAGGACACCCAGCTGGTGTTCGAGTTGGTTGGTGTGGGGAAAAAGCCCTCACATTCAGCGTCAGAAATGTTGTGAGTAGAAGCAGCATTGTTCCTTTTAGTATCACGTCCTCACCCAGTACTGAGGACTTATGGCTAACTGTGGGTCCCCCTGGCTAAGTTGGTGATGACACCTGTGCCCCAAAGCTCACATGAAAAGGCAATGGGAAGTAGTGGCCGATAGCACAGGCCACAGATCTAGACGGCCTGGGTTCAAATCCCAGCCCTACCTCTTGACACTTGGGTGGCCTTGGGCAGGGTCCTCATCTGTGAGGTGGAGACAATACCTTGATGAGGCTCAGAAAACAGTACCAAAAAGTACCAAAATGAAGGCCTCAGAAGCAAAAGTTCTTCTCTGACTCTCCCTTGTCCTTCTCAGTCCCATTCTTCCCTGAACCTAGCTATAGAAACCAGAACCCCTGTTCCCCAAGGCAGGTCATAAAAGCTAGAACCCCTTTTCCCAAAGGCCAGCCATAAAGCCTAAAATTATTCTATGTAAAAACTGGTCATGATGTAATTATCTGATCTACTTTGTTTGACTATAAAATCTCCTATTCCAGAAAGGGCCCTGTCCCACACCCAGAAGGAAGGATGCTGCTCAGAGAGGCCAAGCAGAATCTAGACAGGCCTTGCTGGCTCCCCACTCAGTCTGTTATTAACGGCATTAAGTCACACCCTATTAGTCCAATCACATTTCTACATGGCTGCCCACACTTTGTGGAACCTAAGCATAAAAATGGACAATTTCCCCTGTATCTTTGAGTTTTCATTCTGGACACTCCCATGTATATATTTTAAAATAAATTTGCATTCTTTTCCTCCTATTAATCTGCCTCATGTCAGTGATTTTTCAGCAAACCTTTAGGGGGCCAGGGGCCTTGGATCCCTACAACCTCCTAGGACTGTTGTGAGGATTAAATAAGCTAAAGCTGGCAAAGCATCTAGAACACATGGCCTGGGACCTGGTGAGCACCCAGTACATGCTGCACACTCACCTTCTGAGGATCATGGCTGAGGCTCAGTCCTGCAGGGTCCCGGCAGTCCAAGTGCAGACACCCACCTCTGTAAGGTACTTTCGGCCTACTGAAGAAAGTGTTAGAAGTGTTATTTACACTTAAGGAAAAGAATACATGAGGTATTTTAAAAGGCCACTTACTTCTTAGTGCTGATAGCTGAGGAAAAAAAATAAAAAAATACAAGGCCATTTATTAGCTTCTAAGTTGTTTCACAAATCACTTTAGATATATAAAAGGTTTATTTTGGACTGTCTAGATATGGCATCACTTATTATTTCAGGCAAAGCAAAGACAATTTAGTTTTGGTCACAGACATGATTGATAACACAGGCATGGGCTACTGTAAGCAATATGCAGCACAAAAACCGGTTTTGCAATTTCAAAGGAAAAAAAGTTACCTTCTCGTGTTTGGTTTTAGGCTGAGTATCTTAAGAGAGGAAGAGGCCAAAAGACAAGACTACGAGGTGGACATCACTGTGATCAAGGAACCAGTGGATGCCCCATCTTCTAGCCTGACACTGAGCCCCCCCAAAGAGGATCCAGCCATGTCCCCCAGCAAATCCACCACAAGCAAGAAAAGAAAAAAGTAAAGGGCTGCTAGTGTTACGAATGAGCCATGAAAACATGCACATATAGAGGAGCTTAGAACTGCAAGGACTGTAATATTTCCTGAACAATAAAATTGTTTGCATTTTACTTATTATCTTAGTGTTTTGAAATATTCCTGCCTTGGCCCACTGCATCTCAGCTTTCCTATCCCTGAAATGCCTGCATTTTAAAAGAGGAGTTGAATGAAAATACATGCATATACATATTAAATGACTGTCTATTAAATATGTCTTAAAAAAATAGAGTACTGGCTGGGCATGTTGGCTCATGCCTGTAATCCCAGCACTTTTGGAGGCCAAGGCAGGAGGACCCCTTGAGCCCAGGAGTTTGAGACCAGCCTGGGTAACATGGCGAGACCTCATTTCCACAAAAAATTAAAAAAAAAACTAGCTGGGCGTGGTGGCACCTGTTGCCCCAGCTACTCAGGAGGCTGAGGCAGGAGGATCCCTGCACCCAGGAGTTGGAGGCTCCAGTGAGTGAGCTGTGACTGTGCCACTGTACTCCAGCCTGGGTGACAGAGCAAGATCCTATCTCTAAAAAATAAAAAAAATTAAAAAATAGAGTAGTGGTGATTAAGTTCAGAATCTGACAAAACATCAGAAGAAGTGGGGAGTGGATAAAGTTATTGACACATTTCTTCAGACGCCCCCACCCCAGCCGGTGCCTTCTTTGCCCTCATAAGCACCCTTTGTGCCCCACAAGTCACCTCACACACAGCCTCTGTCCTGGGCCTTCTCCGCAAACATCCACGGCACTCTCCTTCACATGTGGGAAATGCCAGACAGTAACCCTAGGCGACTGCAAGGTGAGGAGCAGGCCCTCGATGGGTACTGGAAGGAGCACATTTAGTCTGTGAGAAAATGTTATGGTTAGTAGTCTGAGTTAAAACTTAAGGGTAACCACCAAAAGAATAAAAATACAATCTGAAGCTTCAGAACGAGTAGAAAGAATATAGGAAACCATCGATGCAACATAAAGCTGAGGAAAAGGAAAACAAAGGAAAGGATGGTAAACAGGACACACAAACAGTGACAGGAAAGAGTACAAATCTACCCACAACCAGCAGTATAAATAGATTAAACTCACTCGTCACCCCTCGCCAAAAAAAACCCAAACCCAGAGATTAAACTGGATTAAAAAAATAAAAAATTCACCTCAGTGTTACTCTTTACAAAGGAAACATCTTCAAACAAAATTACATGGAAAGGGTGAAAATAAAGATATGCAAAAAGATGTACCAGGCAAATCTAATCAAGACGACTGGAATAGCAAGCAGGATTAAAGCTAAAATAGAATTTAAGTCAAACATTCACATTATAAAGGTAAAAATAAAGATCATGGTAAAAGGACCAACAACTGAAAACAAGCATTATTTATATTCAGCTTCATGTCAGCCTTGCAAAAGCTGACAGAATTCCAAGGAAGAAAACTACAATCATGATGCACGAAACAGCAGGAAGACAAAAAATTAGCAGAGGTATAGATAATTCAAGCAATTAAACTAGAAAGTTTGAACTATACATATAGCTAGAAACTAGAATGCAACAGAGAATAAACACTGACAAAAACACTGACCACATTTTAGGTTGAAAAATGCAATTCCAAATGATACACCATAGACCATGATCTATTATAATTACAGCAAAATCAGTAAGTCAGCAATGAATGCACACAACAAAGCCTAATGTGACAGGAAACTAAAAACTGCAATGTTAACTAAAGCGTGGGTTAAGAGGAAATCATAATGGAAATTGTGAATTATTTAAGCGTGAGTGAAGATGAAAATACAGGTGTCCCTCTGTCCCTCGGTGTTGGTACTGGAACAGGACTAGTTCCAGGACCTACTGCAGGTACCAAAATCCGAGGATAGGCAAGTCCTGCAGTTAGCCGTGCAGAACCAAGGGTGCGAAAAATTGTTAGCTCCCTCCGGATCCGTGGGTCCCACATCCCGAGATACTGTATTGTCCACCCACATTGGCTGAATCCTCAGATGCAGAAGCCGCGGATAAGGAGCGCTGACTACTGCAACGCACGCAGCCATCTCCTCTGCCCCCTAACGTAACAGGCTCACGCAGGCTAAGTGGAGGGAAATACGGAGAGTTGCTTTTAGGGCTGGGGAAATGTTTGTTCCAGACCACCAAAAATGAGGTGAAAGTAAAATTCAGCCAGACCTCATGTCCACTGTGAAGACGCACGCACAGCTGTGGCTCCTGGGAGCTCTACGTGCCAGATGGAGAACGCTTTCTGTTTAGATCACACTGGGGCACTTTCATTAAGTTCTGTGTGTTAGATGTGGTCTAAAAATCATGGTAGTACTCAAGATAAAAACCAAATCTTGCAATTACTCTGGGCCAATGCCTAATTACTCATCCCCCCAGGTCTCAGGACTGGGGAAGGAACCCCAACCCTGAGAAGCTCTCGCTGCTGGGGTATCGACCATGAGTTTTAAAATGCCCAGAGCATGAGCCAGGGATCCACTGGCCGGAACAACAGGAGACAGACTCAAGGCAAAAGCAGAATTTTAAAAACTTTAACAATTTATTAGTCTTATTTTCCAGTAAAATATTCACATAATGTCAAAAGAATGGAATGATAGAGATATAGCCAACTACCTTTAATTAATTCCACATAAATATTTAAAATCTAAAAACCTCAGGGGATCATCAGACCAAGTAGAAATTTGATTCTTCAAAGCAAGTATTGCTTTACTATTGTCATTAATCCAGTCAACAATATGACCAATAACTTGCAATGGTAAACGAAATGTTTGCTAAGTTTTTTCCAGAGATGTTTTCGGCAAGCCATTATCAGTCAATCCAAGAAGAATATGTTATTGAACTGCGTTGCACAAAGTTTCTTTACTTCTTCTGCAAACAGAACGGAAAACAGTGAGTAAGGAATAGAGGTTCTCACTAACAAGGTTATATGACATATATTAATACCTTTAATTCTTTTGGAATAAAATTGGGAATAAATAGATGTCTGCATTAATTTTGACCTTAAATCCCAGAAGACTAGCTAAGAAATGTTAATAAATTGAGAGACAGGGAAAAAGACACCTAACAAACCCACAAGACCACAATACTTGTTACAGTGAAATGCTGCTTCTCTGGGCCTGAGAAATTGCTTGAAAGGAGCCAAGACAACCAAGGGTGAGGTGTAGTCATCTTCAGACTACTGAAGATGTAGTCAATCTTGAGAAATCTGAGGGGATGATGCAAAAATTCTAGCTGCAACCCTGAATCATAGATCCAGTGCTCCATAGTGGAATCATGACCTTGATTTTACTAAATTCATAATTTAATGCAGTCATGTAATAACTGACATTTCCAATGCATGCAACTATTTTTTTTTTTTTTGAGACAGAGTCTGGCTCTGTTGCCTGGGCTAGAGTGCCGTGGCATCAGCCTAGCTCACAGCAACCTCAAACTCCTGGGCTCAAGCGATCCTTCTGCCTCAGCCTCCCAAGTAGCTGGGACTACAGGCATGAACCACCATGCCCAGCTAATTTTTTATATATATATTTTTAGTTGTCCAGATAATTTATTTCTATTTTTAGTGGAGACAGGGTCTCACTCTTGCGCAGGCTGGTCTCGAACTCCTGACCTTGAGCGATCCTCCCGCCTCGGCCTCCCAGAGTGCCAGGATTACAGGAGTGAGCCACCGCCGGGCCGCATACAACTATTAATACAAGTATTAATATAAATGGAAAAATTTAACATGCCCTAGAAGAGTGGTACCCAACCTTTTTGGCACCAGGGACTGTTTTCATGGAAGACAATTTTTCCATGGACCAGAGTGGGGGGGATGGTTTCAGGATGATTCAAGCACATTACATTTATTGTGTACTTTATTTCTATTATCATTACATTGTAATATGTAATGAAATAATTACACAACTCACCATAGGTTGGGGACCCCTGTCCTAGAATATATATGAGGGAAAAAAAAGCTCACACCTAACTTTCCTGACAGTTTCCAGGTGGGGCACATCTCCCCCCACCTGCACCCCTCTTTGTTCCAGGCACAACAGCATAGGGGCCCAACTCAAGTGAAGGTGACACCACCAGGGCAATGGACATGTCAGGATGTTACAAAGCAGCTACTGGGTCACACTGTGCAGAGGACCAGACCCACCGCTCTGTCTGGAAGGCGGGAAAAAACGCCTGCATTATCACTTTACTATTGTACAGACAGACAGTTGTAAACCGCCATGTGAACCTGGTAGCTCTCCCTACAAAAGACGTGCTTTGGCCGGGCGCGGTGGCTCACGCCTGTAATCCTAGCTCTCTGGGAGGCCTAGGCGGGCAGATTGTTTGAGCTCAGGAGTTCGAAACCAGCCTGAGCAAGAGCAAGACCCCGTCTCTACTAAAATTAGAAAGAAATTAATCGGACAACTAAAAATATATAGAAAAAATTAGCCGGACATGGTGACACATGCCCGTAGTCCCAGCTACTCGGGAGGCTGAGGCAGGAGGATGGCTTGAGCCCAGGAGTTTGAGGTTGCTGTGAGCTAGGCTGACGCCATGGCACTCTAGCCCGGGCAACACAGTCAGACTCTGTCGCAAAAAAAAAAAAATGTGCTTTTATCACAGGATATAAAAAAGGACATTTTTATACACAGTATGTAAAGCCACCGTTTTTTTTTTCTTTTAGCATCGTAGAAAATAATTTTCTTCTGGCCGCTGTCAAGTTTCCTGTGCTACAAAGGAGTTTATCACATAGTTTTTCAAGGAACCATAACATAGAAAAAAAAATAAAATGGATCAAATGTTGTTTTTTTTAAAACCAGCATTAGGGTTACCTGCTTAGAATCTCAACAGTCTTGATTTGTTCTATTTACCACGTTTCTTAATACACTGAAAAGATAGTTTTTAAATATCAATAGCATTAAAGTTCTGCCCAAATACCAAATCCTATTTACCGTTTACTTCAATCAGGTTTGCGTTTTTTTGATTCAAAATAACATACAGCTCCCGCTGATCCGACTTTTTCCCAACAACCCAGTAATCACTCATGGCTTTCACAATGATTTCTTCATCTTCATCCACTCTGTAAGAGTTTCAAAATACAACAGTTTATTATATATATAGCTAGGTTGTGAAAACAAACATTCCAAAATAAGAACAGGACACTAGACAGGGATGTTAAAAGTTCAGGACTCACGTGCGAGTGGACCAGTGACTCCTGGGCTTACGAACCTATTTGGAGGTGGTGCCCGTGAGCGCAGCTTGAGCCCCCTGGGAGGGCGCTGGGTCACTTGGATTTGAAGTGACCTTTAAAGTCTCTTATTAGAAAAGGGACACCTAATTTGAGAAGCTGCGGGAATTACCTAGTAAAATCACTGTTGATGTCACCTAGAATCTTCATTAAATCTGGATGAACAGATGTAAGCGATACGCTCGGTGTTTTCCTCATGTGAATTGTACTTTTCTCTGCTAAATTCATATGGTTGAAGTAGATAAATTTAAACTGGGGTTCCTTTTCAGACCTGTGGAAACATGTCATTAAGATGGTAACATTCTGAAAGAACAATTATGCAAACTGTACAACTACATTCTTAAAATTTTAAAACCGTATGGCTAAGGCCTTATATTTTCACTGCCTGGGCCTTCAACTCAAGAATCTCGGTTAACATGTAAAAGGTTCTTCATTCAATAGTAATTTATTTGATATCCATACAGAGGAGAGGTATTCAATATGACAGAATTTTCCAGAGAGCTTACTTTTTAAACACCGAAAATATTTTAACCATTATGTGATGATTTCCTCAATAAAAATATAATGTTTTATAAACTGCAGTTACTTGGTTATTTGCCTACTTTAAAAAAAATGTAAACGAAAGCAATGTAGGCCATTTATTTTCTAGTGGAGGGGTCAGCAAACTATGACCTTGGGGCCAAATCTGGCCCTGTTTTTCTAAATAAAATTTTACTGGAACATTGTCACACCAATAGCCATGTTGCCTATGGCTGTTTTCATGCTAAAATGATGGCTGAGTAGTTGGAACATATGTAGCTCATAATGTCTAAAATACTTACTATTTGGCCTTTTACAGAAAAAGTTTGCCAACCCTTCATTTTGGAAAGTAACATCTCATTCATCCTACAGTGCTGGGAACGAACAAGGTAAGGTGTCCAAGGAACTTCACCTGCTATGTGACTGAAACTTACTATTACAAGTAACAAAGCTTTTCATCATCCCCAATGGAAATCATTCTAAGACGTATAGCCTTTTCTGCTATAGCATAATGAACATTTTAATTGGGATATATCTTTTTATTTCTTAAACTGAATGGGCAATGCTGCTACACTGCTTCCCAGGTCAGAGTCTGCGACCTACACAGCAACACAGCTCCCAGGGCACCTCCCTCCCCTCACCTCTCACTGCGCCCTTAATTTACACACTGGGGCCTGGGGAGCCTGAGCACTGCACTCCACTGGGGGCTCAAAAGCCTCCTCTGCTTACTTCAGGGTTAGCAGCCACGTTCTGGAGGGCTGACGGTGCAGGAAATCTGACCTCCAGATAAGGGGGTTACTACTGTAATACTTTACATCTAGGCAAAGAAAGAATGTGGAGGATTTAGTTTCCAGGAAAATGAAAATAAAACCCTTATAAAACCAGATTTTGCTTTAATAGGTCCCTGAGACTAAGGAAAGTAAGTATAATTATAAGAAAAATTGTTTGGAAGGATGAAAATTTTAAACGATGTTCGGAAAGAGTTGCAAATCTAGTCGTTTGGGTAAACAAGTAACTTAAATTGGGCTTAAAGTTCTGCTTGTTTTGTCTAACACAAAACACTGTCTGTGGCTTCCCTCTTTCCCTCATTTACAATACATAAAATATTCTTCCTTTGTATCCTCAGATTGGAAATGAGAAATATGACTGAGGTAGTTAAGATGCGGTAAATACACATGGACTCTTTCTACTCCACCCTTCACAAAGTACAATATTTTAAAAACAGATGTAGAAAAATGGCTATTTGCAAAGTACCGTTAGTAAAAGAAAAAGAGACCTGTTCACATTCTAAACAGCAAGGATAATTTTCATCCTAAACCTTATTAGTTATCAAAATTAAAATCTAACTATGTGTCAGTTTTCAATTAGTAGCAACCACATTTTACTTGGTATCTTTCCCAAAGAACCAAAACTTACTCCTTTTAAACACCAAAGCATTTTTTTTCAACTATGAAATCAAACAAATGTCTTGCCTTCTTAAAAAAAAAAAGATATTAAACATAGTTAACTATGTCAATACAGGACACACTGAGCTTAGGAAAACAGCAGAGAATTTTCCATGATGACTCTTATGAAGTTTGGTATGTAAAATATTACAGCACAATATCCCAAAAAACATGGAAAAGTGGAATCTGTCTTAAGTGGTTGTATTCTATGCTTTTTCTACTAGTTTGTGTGTCCACCAATTTTTTAAAAAAGATTTCCTGCTTTCTGAGTTGCCTGTCATTTTTGCTGTGATGAGACCTCTTGGTCAACCTCATCTACACATCCCTGTACCCTTTTCTTCTACCACAGGCTGAAAACCCAAGTAACCATGATTAGCAGGTGTCCAGAGAGACCACAAGGAGCCCTCCCATGAGTAAACAGCATCAATTTCACTACGATCCCAGAGATTCAAATGTATACCAGGTATATGAAAACCTTCCCGAACTTCACAAGCACGCCAGGAAAGGTTACCATGAGCTCTGGCGCAATGGGGGAAAGCAGCAGATGTTCAGTGAGCACCTGACAGGCGTATAAAGTCCCCGTGGACTTCGATGGCTGCCTGGGAGCACAGAGGCAGTCTGAGTGTTTTGATTTTTCTGGGCTGTGTTCCAGAGAGTTAAGGTTGCCAGATACATGATTTCTAGGTGAATATAGCTGTGGGCTATTCCTCATTTATCAGACCTAACTAAAATTCTGAAATGATAAATATAGATATTGTGAAAAGGAAAAATGGCCTTAATCACGAGTTACGCATTACAGTTCTTTCTCCTTCGCTTCTCCAGAGTGATGAGAGAACAGAGAATCCTGGGAATGTGCATGTTAACTCCTCCCTGGAAGGAAGACCACCTCTGCCCAATTCCCCCCAACAGCGCCGTCGTGTTACAGCTGGGGCTGACTTCTCCCCTCTCGCTTTCCTCGTTCCATGTCCATGTCTAATCATGACCAACTCTGACTGGTAATGGTTGGACTCTTCACTTCCTGTGTGAATCTGAGCACGGCCAACCTCTTAACCAACTGAATTATTTTACAAGTTTATTCAATTTTTTTTTTTATCAGTAAGAAAGGTCGATTAAAAAAACTGCTCCAGGAAAGAGCTCCCCTTTCTAATAATTTTCTACTTTATCCTCCCCATACCTTTTCAAATTTAGTATCAGAACTAGCTAATGGATAGGGATAAGTGAAAGAAATAGAAACTAAAATAGCAGGTTCACAAAACTCGATTCGGGAAAAATTTTTTAAGTTAGAATCTTTCCTCAAGTCCTTTAAAATTCCAGGTGAATTAAAGATTTAAACACACAAAAATAAAAACTGTAAAAGTACCAGAGATAAACATGGGACTGTATTTTTATAATATTGGGGTGGAGAGCCCCAAATATGACATAAAAAAGATGGAAAACCAAAAGGAATGATTAATAAAACTGACTACATATAAACCCCAAGCCTGTATATTATAAAAAATGGTAAAATCAAAGTTACCAGAAAAAAAAAACGTGCCATGACTAAAGGGTATTACATTAAGGATACTGACAGAGAAGAAGAAAAAGATAAAAAACTTTAATGGAAAAAGCCAAAGGAAGCAATTCATAGAAGACACAGAAATGCCAGTCACCACGCAAAGAGGAGTCCAGCTTAGCATCATCCTCTGATGGTGAAACACACGGCGGATGGCGTTGGCGGTAGGCGACCTGGCAGTGTGCACCCACACTGTAAATGTACATTCCCTTCCTCCTCAACTCAGTTCTAGGATTCATCCTCAGGGGATAATTTTTTTTTTTTTTTAAGAGACATGGTCTCGTTCTGTTGCCCAGTCTGGGCGCAATCATAGTGTAGTGGCACAATCATAGCTCACTGCAACCTTGAACTCTGGAGCTCAAGTGATCCTCCCATCTCAGCCTCCTGAGTAGCTGAGACCACAGGTGCACACCACCATGCCTGGCTAATTTTTAACTTTTTTGTAGAGACAGGGTCTTGCTATATTGCCCAGGCTGGTCTCAAACTCCTGGGCTCAAGCGATCCTTCCACCTGGGCCTCCCGAAGTGCTGGGAATACAGGCATGAGCCACTACACCTGGCCCCTCAGGGGATAATTCGATATACCAGATAGTTAGTTCAATACAGAACTGTTATAATACTAAGAACAGCCATACCCAGACTGCCCATTAAATGGGAGAATGATTAGCAAACTAGAATACATCTATCCAGTTAAATACCAGGAAGCCATTAAGAAACAAGGCAGATCCATATTTATTGATTTAAAATATTCATGCCATATTTTTTAAAGGCTTCAGATTTGTATCAAATGCAGATTTTACAACCCATGTGTAAAAAACAGTGTGTATGTCACTATGTTTACATATGTGTACAAGTCTAGAAAGAAGCCAAATTAGATAAGATTGCCAATATTTATATATCTGAATTGTTTAAAAATTAAGAGACATAAATTGCCCTCAAAAAAGAGCAAAAATTTTTTTAAACTTGAATTATAAGTCCTTAGGTAGAAAAAATCAAGGTGTCAACAATTAATAGAAAACAAAGATAAAACAAACCTGCTCATGCTATTCTTTAAAGAGTTGACCTCAATTTCCTAAGAAACATCAAAAAGCTGCAGTTTATGAATATGGATTCAATGCCTCAGTATGATGCCCTTTTGGGCACTTTCTAGTGAGGGCTGCATCTGACAGATCATGTTGGCTGGGTACAGAGGTTGTCAAGCAGGGCAGCTCCCTGATCCAGTTCGGCCAACCCATCCCTCCTCAACAGTGCCCCTGAGATGCTGCTGTGGGGTTGTCTTTCTTCCTTCAGGGCTGCCCCTAATTTCTTTGGGAAATGAATTTTAGAGAAAGGGGAGCTTCCAGGACTAGTAGGTAAAATGGTTTGATTTGTGTCAGAAGGATTAATAGAAGAAAAGTACATTGTCTTTTGTATCTAAAAGCTTTTTTCTTTAGCCAGTTATTTACTGGTTGGCAAGCTCCTTGTATGTAAAATCTCAGATCCATCAAGAACTATCTTAAGGTCAACTTTCAAAGATAAGACTGACAACGTTCCCAGAATTCCTGCTCGCGAGCATGTACCTAAACCGTGCCACATTCATCTCACTATCAGATTTCCCGGGGATCCTGTCTTTCAGGGGAGCAGTGATACCGTACACTGGTTCTCTTAATGGTCAAAAAAATTCATCCTCTAGGATACATACATGATGAAACATATACAGCAAAAATGTCCATTGTAGAACATGTGCAGTGACCTCCCAGGGTTCTGGGGATGGAGGTCACTACACTTCATCGCTCACTATCTATTAGCTCATAACTAACAGGCGTGTAATAAAATTCACACCTCCTTCCAAAAAGAAAACCTAGCAGTTTCAGGGTCACAAAATTAAACAATTAAGCAGCACTGTCCAGATGTCAGTCGGTCAGGCATTTTCGTTTCTTGGTCTTATCTTTTTCTAACACTAAGTAAGCTGTCAACAGCAACAATCCACACACACAAAATTCAAAAGTACTTTCACCCTGAGTTTGTTTCTGAACTCTCTAGAGGCTGATGCTTATACAAAACCATATACAAATAACATATGAACACCAAAAACACAAGCTTATATAGAAATTCACAGCATTTTCATAACTTCTCAGATGTATAGAGAGCCCATTATAAGTAGGACTTTTATATTTCCCAAAGTGCTTCCCATCTACTCATTTTATCTTTATAACAATTCTATTTTACATTGAGAAAAGAGAGGCAAAAAGAAGTTTAATGACTTTTCAGTGTTCTAGAAAACAAGATGAGTTAAATTCTGCATTGCCTGAGCCTCAGCCTACAGCCTTCAAGCTGCCACTCAGTACCAAAGCCGAATGCCCTAATGGCTTACATCACAGCCGATTGTGCCCTACACATTTCCTCACAATGACAGGCAAAGTGGTTTCAGTCTATGCAAAGCAAAACCATGCTGATTACTACCGCCAATGTGAATGTAACAATCTGGGCTGGTGATGTGGGATGTTAAATGGTACTCACAAGGCCAAGTCTGCAGACATAAAGAGCACTCCTAACCCCAGAGTTCATGCCGCCAATCTGGGGAGAGCTAAAAGAATGTATCACCTAACCCCGGTGAGATTGGCCTCTATCAAAACAGGACCACTTCTACACTGCTGGTGGGACTGCAAATTAGTGCAACCTCTGTGGAAAAGAATTTAAAGATACCTCAGAGAGCTAAAAATAGAAATACCATTCGACCTAGCAATAGCACCATTAGGCATCTACCCAAAAGAGCACAAAACATTCTACGATAAGGACATCTGCACCCGAATGTTTATGGCAGCACAATTCCCTATTGCAAGAATGTGGAAACAACCCAAGCACCCGTCAATCCATGAGTGGATTATCAAAATTTGGTATATGTTTACAATGGAATATTACTCAATCATAAGAAATGACAGTGATCTAACACCACTTACACTTTCCTGGATTAAACTTAAGCCCATTATCCAAAGTGGGGCACCACAAGAGCAGAAGAACGGGATCCATTTGTACTCATCATCAAATTGGTATTAACTAATCAACACATAAATGCACATATCAGAACAACATCTATTGGATGCTGGGGAAGGGGGAGGGCGGCGGGAGGAGGGGGGAGGAGAGAGGAGGGGACGGGTATTTGTATAAACAAGGAGTGCAATGCGCACTACCCGAAGGATGGACATATTTGAAACACGGACTTGGGGGGGGGAACCAAGGGCAACACACGTAACCTAAACATCTGTACCCCGTAATATGCTGAAATAAAAAAAAAGAATGAAAAAAAAAAAAGAATGTATTAATAGAAGACCCAGTCCCAACCACCACTACGAGGCAGACAAACTCAGGTACAGTTCCCTGGGAACCTCTCAGACAGGACTGAAGAGCACATATTACTGTTCTCTGGATTCCGGGAAAACACAGGAAAGTTAATACAATCCATATTCATAAGTAAAAACCACACTCAGTCTTCCAAACTAGTTAAATATTTGAAAGTGAACACGAAACAAAGTACAAACCCAGACATCCTTTTGTTGATGTTGAATTGCTCACAAATGTCGGAAGCCAGTACCGTGAGCTGGGGCCCAACAATGCTGTCCAGTCTCCGGCAAAAATCCAACGTCAGCTGTACAGAGGCTAACAATTAAAAAAAATACCAGTGAGCGTTATAAGATTTTATGTCAAAAAGGTCAATATTCATTTTACCATCCCATACTTAGCAACATATTCAAATGAAAAACTTTACTGATCTGGGAAATAGAATAATTAAATGATCAGATTCCCCTCCCTCTTCCAAGTAGAAGAGAAAGAGAAGATATAAATTGGTTATATTAGATGAAAAAGAGTCAAAGACCTATCACACTGTGAAAAGTAAACTGAAGAACACGCCATAGAGTGGTAAACTGGTTGCCTACCCCAGGAAGACCTAAGAAGGTCAAATATTTATTTAACAAACATTACACAGCACTCATGGGCTGGGTGCTGCTTGGTGCTTCGCAAATATTACCTCATTTAATCCTCAAAACCCCCTGAGACAGGTGCTACTGTTGTTCCCATTTCATGGTCACGGGGGGCATAAAAAGGTGCTCAGGTCCTACTGCTGACAGGTAGGAAAGCCAACACTTTAAAAATATTAGCGAGGGTAGTTAAGATGGCACCCAGGTAGGCAACAGCACTTAATGTGCCTTTATGTGCCTCTATGTTGCTTATGACAACGTCTCTACTAAGAACAGAGCATAGCAAACTGCAAACAGCTTATCTGGTCAGGCTGAAATCAGACACAGGTGTGCACCTACCATCGATCATAAAGCACACAGCCGCACTCATGGCCTGGGAAGAGGAAACAAACTGAAGATTATAAAACGGTACAAAAAAGGAGACTTAAATATAATAAGCAAATGCAGTGACCTCGTTTAAGTCTTGATTTGCACAAACCAACTGTAAAAAGGACACTTTTTAGTCAAGTGGAGCAACCTGGATACAGACTGGAAATTGGATGACATTGGGGACGTACTGCTTGTTAGCTGTGATGATGGCCTGGTGATTATGTTACAACAGATGTCCTCATCAGTCAGATGCAAATGGAAGTATTCATGAGTGAAATGACGATGATTTAAAATGCTCTGGTAAACAAAACACACTCCAACAGGTAGAGGGACAGATGAAAGATTAGCATCTTACTAAGCTGTGTGGTGGGTACCTGGGGGTTCATTATTCTAGACTCTGTGTATATCTGACAATTTTTATTAACACAAGCTTAAAAAGAAGCGAACTGATGTCATCTTGTCTCACTTAATTATAACAAATAATTGCAGTCACAACATTAGCAAGTGGTGGTAACCCACTGCAACCAAGACCAAAAATAACCAAAAATGTTTAAAATTAAAATTTATCAAAGTAATGTACAGCATTAAAAAAGGTCAAATAGAACATAAAGCCTTATGAGGAAAAGCAACAGAATTCCTTCTCTGAGCCCTGCTCCCTGGAAACCACTTTAAACTGTTTTTAGACAACAGAGTTATGCCACTGTTTAACTTATCACCTTTAGACAATGTACCGACTTTCTATCATCCCACGATGAGTGTATGACCTCGCAACTGCCCTCCCCCTCCTCTCCTGTCCTTTATAGCCATTCTACTTCCTCCACTGGTCACTTCACACTCCAAATGGCTTGTTTCTCCTTCCACCAGGCACAAGCATAAAACTTACATCCAATATGTGTTTTGTGTGTAAAATAATTTTGATTTAGTTGCCAATTAGTTTTATACCAAAATCTCAATTTCCAGCCTCTCCTGTAATCTCAGGAGATCTGGCACCACCGGAGCTGCATTCCCACAGGCACTGCCCACTGCACGTGCACTGCATGGTGGCTGCCCCCCGGGGACAGAGCCTGCACCAGTCACTACTGAAGCCTGACCCAGCCTCAGGTCTAACCTCTGCAGATTTCCATGGGCATTTGAGTGTGTGACCCCCTGAGGGAACAGGCTGATCTTTTTAATGTACCTTTTAAGTCTCTACTTAAAAACTTAAGGAATTTCAAATATATTTAAAAAGTATCCAGAATAGTTACTAAACCCCAGGGACTATCTCATTCTTAAAAACTGTCAACTCGTGGACAATCCTGCCCTATCCATTTCCCCTATCCACATATTAATCTCAGACATCCTATAATTTAATCGATACACATTTCAGAAGGTATCGGTAAAAGATAAGGAGTTTTGGAAGCTCCACAGACCCTCTCCCCAGGGAAACGACCATAACTGAAGAAAATTATTAAAAAGCACCATTTAAATTTCCAGAGGGAAGCTATCCTTAGGGTAGACAGCAAATGAGATATATTTACTCAAGAAAATCTACTAAATCTCAGTATGAACAGTGACGAACTTTATGGCTGTAAACACATATATTAAAAAGAAGAAAGATCTCAAATCAGTAACCTAACCTTTCATCTTAAAATCCTGCAAAAAAGGAAGACCAACTAAACCTAAAGCAAAAAGAAGGAAGGAAATAATAAACATTAGAGCAGAAATAAATTAGAGAGGGAACAACAATAGAGGAAATAAAAGAAACCACAAGTTGGTTCTCTGAAAATATCAACAAAATTTCAAAACTTTTATCTAGACTACAGGCCAAGAAAAAAAGAGAGAAGACTCAAATTATTAAAATCAGGAATGAAAGAGGACACATCAATACTGACTTTACAGGAAAAAAAAAGTGTATAAGGCTATATAATACTATGCCAACAAATTGAATAACTTAAATGAAACTGACACAAACTGCTGAAACTGACTCAAGAAGAAACAGAAATTGAAATAGACCTGTAACAAGAGATTAACTAATAATTTAAAAACTTCCCACGAAGAAAAGCCCAGGTGCAGATGGCTTTACTGTCAATTCTACCAAATATTTTAAGAAAAGTTAACACCAATCCCTCACAAAGTCTTCCAAGAAACAGGAGCAGAGGGAACAGGGGACACTTCCCAACTCATTCTATGAGGCCACCATTATCCTGATACCAAAACCAGATAAAGACGTCACAAGAAAACTACAGGCCAACAACAGCCCTTACAGCCCCACACCCATGCATCAGCTCGACCGCTGGAGGGCTGGACACTGAGGCCAGCCACATGGCTGGTCAGCTGTCTGCGTGGCCATTCCCCAATAAATACTCTGGCCATGGAGGCTCAGGTGAGCTGCCCTGGATGGCAACACCCCACATATACCATCACACATCCCTGCTGTCCACACGACTCCACTGCGAGAGGACAACTGGAAGCTCATGCCTGGTGACTCTGCTATCTGCCCCACACACCTCTTCCCTGGGCTAATTTTCATCTGTGCTCTTTAGCTATAATAAATTGCAACTGTGAGTACACTAGTCCCCCCAACCTGTGGTTTCAGTTTCCACAGTTTCATCGCGAGAGACCACATTCACATAACTTTTATTACGGTATATTGTTGTAATTGTTCTATTTTATTGTTATTGTTATCAATCTCTTACTGTGCCTAATTTATAAATAAAACGTTATCATAGGTATGTATGTATAGGAACAAACATAGTATATACAGAGTTCTGTACTATCCTCAGCTTCAGGGGTTTTGGAACATTCTGTATAAAGCCTTTTCTGAGTCTTGCAGTCCTTCTAGTGAACTACTGAGTGGTCTGGGGGACCCCCAAACCAGTAGTTGGTGTCAGAAGTGAAGGTGGTCTTCAGGATTCCTGAACTTTGCAACTGGAAGCCATTCAATTGTACACTTCAAATGGATGAGTTGTATGGTATGTGCATTATATCTCAATAAAGCTGTTACAGAAAGATAAGGACCCTTCTGCATAATCATAATCCCATCATCACACCTAAGATTACATCTATCAGGTGACTCTAAAACTGGTAATCTACTAAGCAACATGTTGCACTGGGTTCACTGAAGAGTTCAGTCACTACCCCGAGTCATTCCAAGGAGAACGATTTCAGCTTGCAAGACAAATTGCACGTTTCCACTATTCCAATTGCTGCTCTGAATTATACCTCATTTTAGTTTGCTCATTTCCAGACCCCATCTTTCCATGTTTTCTCCCTGGAATCCCCCTCCCTGTCACTCTCTCCCTCCCTTCTCTGCTCCATTACAGAGGTGAGCTCTGACATATTGAGACCTCCCTTTACTGTTCCTCGAGGGTTAGAACCACTGTTATGCATTCTGAGGTGTGCTCTCTCGTGGTTTACTCACTCCGCTGAGGGACATCCTTGTGCAAGGATGCAGGGGGGAACCTTTTTGAGACTTTTCATCTTTAATGCTTCTTTTGTCTCACCTGTGATTGACAGCTTGGCTTGGCAAAGAAGTCTATGCTGAAAATCATTTTCTCTTAGAACCGTGAAAGTATCCCTCCCATTGTCACCTAACATGTGGCGCTGGCTATGAAACTGCTAATGCCAATTATAGTTTTGTTCTTTTACAGGTGATCTGATTTTCCTTCTGAAAGCATTTAGGATCTTCGCTTCATATTTCTGAAATTGCCCAATATTGAGTGTAGGTGTGGGTCTTTTTTTTTTTTCCTGAGACAGAGTCTCACTCTTTTGCCCGGGCTAGAGTGAGTGCCGTAGCGTCAGCCTAGCTCACAGCAACCTCAAACTCCTGGGCTCAAGTGATCCTTCTGCCTCAGCCTCCCGAGTAGCTGGGATTACAGGCATGTGCCACTATGCCCGGCTAATTTTTTCTATATATTTTTAGTTGGCCGGTTAATTTCTTTCTAATTTTAGTAGAGGAGGGGTCTCGCTCTTGCTCAGGATGGTCTCGAACTCCTGAGCTCAAACAATCCGCCCACCTCGGCCTCCCAGAGTGTTAGGATTACAGGCGTGAGCCACCGCGCCCGGCCAGGTGTGGGTCTTTTTTATTCATTGTGCTAGTTGTGCTAGACATTCAGAGGGTCTTCTGAATTTATGTCAAATACTATATGGGAGGGGATGAGGAGCTATTGCTTAAAGGGTATAGAGTTTTTGTTTATGGTGACGAAAATTTTTTGAAAATAAGACAGTGGTCATGGTTGCACAACATTGTGAGTATAGTTAATGCCACCGAAATGTACACTGACATGTACACTTAAAAGGGTTAAAATGGCAAATTTTATAGTATATATGTTTCACCACAATAAAAAATATTTTAGGCCGGGCACAGTGGCTCTCACACCTGTAATCATAGCACTTTGGGAGTCTGAGGCTGGAGGATTACTTTTGGCCAGGAGTTCAAGACTGGCCTGAGCAACATAACGAGACCGCATCTCTACAAAAAATAGAAAAATTAGCTGGGCATGGTGGCGCGCATCTGTAGTCCCAGCTACTTGAGAGCTGAGGCAGGAGGATTGCTGGAGCCCAGGAGTTTGAGGTTGCAGTGAGCTATGATGTTGTCACTGTACTCTATCCTGGGCAACAGAGTGAGACTCTGTCTCCAAAAAAAAAAAACAAAACTTAAAATGATATTTTCAATTAACCTGACTTCAAGTTTAACAACCTAGACTCTTTCATATCATCCTATTTCAATTTTATAGATCCAACTTCTCTAATTACTGGATACTAACTTTTAAAATTTCCTGTTTCCAGGATCATTTTCATTTCAGGGCCCATGGTTTTGCTTTTCCAGTCATATTTAAGAAGGAGGGAAGGCAAGGCTGACCAGGGACGGAGGCGTCACTGAGTGTAGGATGTGGGTTGCAGTTTCGCTGGGCAGACAGAAACGCCACAGTGAAGAGGCCCTTATTCTCAGGGGCAGATACCCCTGCGAGCTACTCTAGGTCTCTCCAGATTGTCTACTTTCTTTCCTTTTCCTTTCCACAAAGGTTGGATACTTTCTTTAAACAGAGCCTCAGTTTTGACCCGGGGTTAGGTGCTGAGCCATGGGCCTGTCTGTCAAGAATGGGGCAGCGGTGGCTGACTGGTTTCATACAGCACTTCTCTCACTCCCTGCCCTTCCAAGCCCACTGCCACTCCTGACTCCTCGGGTGACCACCTCCAATCAGGAGCTTTTCTGGGTTTCTGCAGCGCAGGGAAGCTCTTGCCTTAGCACATCGTTCCACTCGTACTCTAGGCCAGCGCCTCCTCCAGTCTCCTCTATCAGGCGCCGCTCTCACCACCCTTCCAGCTTCCAGACAGCTGCAGGACTCCCTCATCCTCCGATGTCCACTTCCTTCCTGTTCTCCTACGGCATCGCTCCTAAGTTTTTATGAATTAAAACTTCATTGCAGTCTTAGGCAGGAAAGAAGACAAATGTGTGCTCAGTCTTCTTTCTTGAAACAAAAACTGCCTTTAATTAAAAAACTCAACCTAACATAAGAACATAACCTTACAAGATAATATCCTGACAGAAACTAAACTATCCTTATAGAATTAGCAAGTCCACAGCTTTAAAATCAGAGCAAAAGCAGAATTCACTGACGTGCTGTCACGGCCCACATCCAGGAGGCATTTCACAGGCAGCATCAGCCTCTGACAGCCTTTGATTTGTGAGCATGCAGGACTTCAAATGTGTGTGAACCACAGCCTTAGACAGTTATCCTTTCACTAATAACAAAATTGTATAAAACAGGAGGAAAATACACTCACTACTCCAGAAGAGCACCCATTTTGAGTTTTACAATAATTAGAACTTCCAACATCTTTTCCAAGAAACATTTAAGAGGTTTGCATACGTACTCATGTACACATGCAAGAAAGATCTACTTCAGTATTAATCTGTAACACTGGAGGGAAAAACAGTTGTTACCTTATAAACAATTAAATGGAGCTCTTCATAACTGTCATCTGTATTTACAAAAATTTTGGGGAATCTGCATTTTGCTTCTGGATCATTAAGGTTCAAAGGTCCAGTAAGAAATCTTAAAAGTAAGCACAGACATGACTCGATTCAATTAGGTAAATTATAAACAGGAATTTATAAACAGAATACATTCCTAGTTAATATATATGAATTTTTTTGATGCTTTAGATGCTATTTGGAAAACACCAAAGCAGAATATGATAAGGTAAGTTTTAATTCACTGGAAAGAACAATTTCCTCTGTGAATTACTGCTAATAAAACAGCACAAAGGTAATTCAATGTTCACAATTTAATACTATCTTTACCAAAAAAGATAATAAAGCCCAACATCTTAAATCAAATAACAAAGTCCTACCTTCCATAGTGTTGAAGATTTCCTGGCATTTCTGCCCTTATTGGAGAATCCCTTCCTGCCAACTGCAAATAAATTTAATATTGAGAACAACTTATTAGACTGTTTACTTTCAAAGCTTTGACAAGCAATATTCATATCTACTGGCTGCTTCTGTACCATTTTTCTGGATCGATTTCCCATATTCCTCCTCACCAAAAAAGAGAGAGTGGATTAGAGGAGTATATAAAGAACTTACTGATTTTATCCATAACTGTCATAATATAACTATATCCTACCCTAAATTTCATAGACCGATTTAGTTTCTTTTATAACAGTAACTGAAATTTCCCATGTGGTTCACACATGCTAGACAATGGCATAAATAACTTAATTTCATCTTGTGTCACCCCATGAGGAATGTATTCTTTCCATTTTCTAGATGCAGAAAGTGAAGTTCACCAATGCCTACGGCTCCTATGCAGCAGGCCAGTCTGATGTCAAAGTCCCTGCCTTTCTGCCACGACACCGCACCTCCTCAAAGATTTATATCTGTAATATGTTCCTAGTTTATTTTGCTGAAAATATACTATTTCAACAAGCATAGGAAATGAAAAAAATCCAAATCCAATTGTCATGTTAGCTAAAACTTGTTATTCTTCTAAAATTGTTTGACACTGTTCTGGTCTAAAGTTTTAGCATGAAACTTTAAAAGATTCAAAAAACACAGCAAATCCAGTGGTAAGAATGTATAGCCCAACTCTCAGATATGCAGTTTGCATTGCAAGAGACTTCGTGCACCCGTTTACATTGCCATGCTGTATTTGCGGCTTCCTATTTTATAAACCTCGCTCTTTGCATATAATAAAGTATCAAATAGAGTTTTCATTTGTGGCACCAACACAGGCTGAAAAGCCTCCTGAAGCGATCCTTAAGGGCACATACACATAAGCAGGTGCTTCAGTGTCGAGCAGACCCTGAGATCGAATCCAGGCTCTGCCACTTCCTAGCTGGGTGACCCTGGGGAAGGCACTGAAGCCTCCCAACCATCCATCTGTAGATGGAGATAGAGGACCCAACTCTTATGGCTGTTGTGAGATGTCATGAGGTAACATGTGTATGCTGGGCACTGCTACGGTGTCTGGTATGTAGCAAGCACTCCAGAAACGTAAGCCACTGAATTCAAACTGCCCAGAAAAGAACTAAGTACAGGACTAAGTCCTTCACAAAACCTCCTTTCAGTTTCTTATCAGAGATTTTTCCTGTTGTTTTAAATCATGGCCTTTAAAAACAGAGAGGAAGAGGGAGGGAAGAGAGGGAGGGAGGGAGAGAGAGCACAGGTGAAGAGAGCGAGTGCATGCGTGCACTTGAGCCAAGATGATTTTTATGGACCATGAACACTTTTCATTTCCAACCTAACTAACGCTACAAAAGGACACTTTGCAGGGAACAACACTACAGCACTATTTAAAGTTCTCTGCAGAAAATTGGGAAGTTAAGTATGAGTGGAAAATCTGGTCAGGCAATACACTAATAACATCTACTCAAAATTAGATCTCATGTTTATAGATGAAAAGACTATATAGGATTAACCATTATTTTGTCAAAGATGCTGGCATTTTCAAAGTTCCCGGAACCGTACCTAAAAACCAGTTTTTCTTCTACCCAACGAATCACTCCTCTAGAAAGTATATCTTTGCTACCACATTTGAACCCAACAAACTGGGAGAGCTGGCATGTGGTTTTCTGTGCTACTAAATGGTACGCAACTAAACAAATATCAAACTATTAACAAAAATATAGATCAGAAATGTCCCGTGTACCACCATCTTATTCCACCCTCTTCCCTGTGCCCTCAAATGTGTGAGTGTGTGTATCTAGTACCCAATCATACCTCAGGTTCGATGTGCCTTGGAAAAAGAGAGGTGGTGAGGTATTTGTATAAAATTCTCATGTCATCTTGTTCTAATCCACTCCTGAAACATCAGAAAAGCACTATGTCAAAAGTTTGGAATTGGTCTCCTGTCTTTCCACTGCTCTGTGATGGAGCTCATCTGTTTTTCTTTTACATTGTATCAAGACCACTCTTTGGGAAATTCAAGAAGGGAGTGAGTTAAATCTGAGTTCCGGTATCATGACTTGTAAAAGGCTGTTTACAATGGAGTATTACTCAATTGTAAGAAATGACAGTGATCTAGCACCTCTTATACTTTCCTGGATTAAACTTAAGCCCATTATCCAAAGTGCGGCGCCACAAGAGCAGAAGAACGGGATCCATTTGTACTCACCATCAAATTGGTACTAACTGATCAACACTAGGTTGATCACATGGCAGAAATACTCTGTAAGGATTAGGGGGATGGGGGCAAATCTACAACTAAAGGACATGGGGAGCACTAAAGGGAGGGAAGGGCATGCCTTTAATCTGCATTTGGGTGAGGTAAAGACACAAAGTGTAACTATAATGTTTGTACCCTCAAAAACCCTGGAATAAAAAAAAAAAAAGGCTACTACCATGCAATCTTGTGTTTTATATGCCATTTTAAATAAAAAATCACAATGGATCTGATTTTCTGGTTGAATTCCATGTAGGATTATTTGGAGGCCTTAAGATAATAACCACACTGCTCCATTTTGGGAACAGATGTCTCTTCTCTTCCTGGCTTATACAGCAATGCTGCATTCTCTCCCCAGCCCTCTGGAAAAATACTGGTATGCTGCAGACAGGGAATGCAATCCTAGGTCTCAGAAATGTATGTGGATTCTAATTCTCTAGATCTCAGTGTAGACAAAAAGGGGGAAGGGAAGGAAGCAAGCTATCAGACAAACCATCTAACCCGAAATGAGACAGGAATATGGAACACGTGGAAAAGGCACTGAAAAATTAGCAGGCATCAGACTCTTTGACATCAGTTTTTTAGGAAAGTAAATAAACAGTGAGGCTACATCTTGGGTTTTTCTATTCAAAACAAATTGAAATATCCTGGAAGAAAATCTAACTTTACATAAACCAGGCCTTTATACCATATTCCAGAGTCTCTCTCTTTCTTTCCCAGTGAGGTCATATGTTAGAAAAACTTATAAATTGCTGCCCACTTCCCCAGGCTCTTCCACTTTCGTGTTTTACCTTTTCCTCTTCCAACATTCTTTCTTCTTTCAAGGTTTGATTTTCATGAGTCTTGTCCACAACTAAAACTATATGGGAGCCCTACACTCTTCTAAAGCAGGAAAGCAATTTTTTTTGGTGTGTGTTTTGTTTTCTGCCAAGTAGACAGAGAAGTCCCAGGTGCAAAGAAAGGTAAGGTCAAATGAGAAGAAGGGGCTAAAAACCTTTAATACTTGTCTTATGTCAACAGCAAGTCCAGAAGTATGCAGCCAACTAGGCAGACTGAATTTCTGAATCACACGTATGGAAAGTGACCAACTTCTTTCTTTTGTACAAATAATTGAGAGAAAAGAAAAGAAAGGGGAAACCAAACCAAAACCTGTTCTAAATGTTGTTTTCCTTTTAAAACATAAACAAGAAGTCCTGCAGAGCAGGGTCGGGGAGGAGGGGGAGACAACAGGAAGAGGACAGCATATAAAGAACTTATGCGCTGGGCGACTCCTCTTCATAAGCTGCACTTCTAATACCAGCAGCTACTAGGCACATCCGGCTATTGAGCATGTGAAATGTGACTGGTCAAAATGAGTGTAAAATACACACTGGATTTTAAAGACTTAGCACAAAAAGAACAGCTTATTAATTTTTAAATATTGTTTACCTGTTCACATAATATTTTAGATACACTGGGTTAATACATATTATTAAAATTAATCGCACTAGTCTCTTTAAAGTGGTTACTAGAAAATTTAAAATGATACACATGGCTTGCATTATGTTCAGGGCTGTCCTAGATCAGAGGACATGAATAGGAAACAGCCTACAGAAGAAAATGGAAGACAACATTTATGAACTGCTTGCTGTGTGCACTGTGCTTAGGGCTTTCTATTATTTCACTTAAGATCGCTAGACATTAATACTTTGGTGTTGGTTTTGGGAAATTAGAAGAGAAAAAAAATTAAGTGAATTTGCAGCTGGCTGTTCAGAGCACAGAACACCAAGTTGGCAGGTTTCCACTGTGCACGTGGACAGGTCTCTCCTTGTAATGTCTCCATTAGTTTTGACCATGGCAGGTCTCTCTCCGGTTTGTCACCCCCATTCCTGGGCCCTCTGATTACAAAAATAAATACAGCAGTATCATATTATAGTTATGCAACATGTTACCACTGAGGAAAATTTCTTATTACTGCATGTAAATTGTCAATGATCTCAAAATAAAAAGTTAAAAAAAAAAAGAGCTTTTTCCATATCACAAATAAACACACAAGGCAAACAAAGCCCGGCACGGAGAGGCCCAGATAATTCAGGACTCCATCAATGGTTCATATCAAACAGGAAATCAGTCACTCATGCTCAGACGTGCAGATTGTTCTCCAAGTCTCTCAAATACAGTTATTTGATATGACTATTTTCTCTTAAAAAACCCCCAAATATTTTCTTTAGCTTAAATCTCAACCAATTCTTTCGTGTGCATAAGATGGTACTACTCTGTCAACCTGATTTTTCTTTTTGCTTTGTATTAACTTTGTGCTGTTTTTACCTCAACGCTGAATGGACTTTCACCTATCACCCCAACTCTGTCTGGGTAGAGACACCGAGTTATTTGAGAACTTCTTTTAGCAGAAGCACCACCAAGAATAAGGTGGCTATTATTCATTCCAGAATCCTTCATGTTAGGATTAGTTTAGTCTAAAATAGACTATGTTACCATCAAGGTACTGAATGTAAAATAATCTAGCAAGAGAAAAGAATATGGTCAACTTTGAGTAATTTAAGAAACAGCTAAGACATTTATTCATAAAAGTATTAATTCCTAAAAAGTATATCAATACACTAAAAAGAAAAATTTCTAGCCAGGTACACTGGCATGTGCCGATGGACCTGGCCACTCAGGAGGCGAGGTGGAAGGATCCCTTGAGATCAAGAGTTCAAGACCAGTCTGGGCAACATAATAAGACCCCCATTTCAGTTAAAAAAAAAAAAAAAAAAAAAAAAAAGGAAGAGAGAAAAATTTCTTTTAAATATGCCAAACTCCAGACAATAAACCCAACTGACATCCCACCACCACCAATAGTAGTAAATATCTAACCCTAGCATAGTCTAACACAAAATTCAAATCTATCTATTAAATGCTTAGTCCAAACAGAACTATACAATATCTTCTACCAATCATTTGCCTCGAGCCAACCACCAACATTTACTGAGCACCTACCATGTGCTAGGTCCCAGTGACATGTTGGCACAGATGTTTCTATTCTCAATCAGGTAATTTCAAAACAATATAGTATGCAATAAATACATACTCTGCTCATAAGATATAAAATTCTTTTTTGTTAAACAAAAATTTGGAACACGCAATTGTCTGTCAAAATGTGCCATTTTCCTTCAAGATCCTTCTTGTTGCTACTTCCTGGGACCAACCTTTCCCCATCAGTAGAGTAGAGGGGACCACAGAGCAGCTCTGTGCAGCCACCAGGGCTACGCACTGCTCAACTCCAGAGGATGCTATTCCCAAAGATGATGATGGCAACATGATCCCCTAGAGCTGGGCAACAGAGAGTGGAGTCCAGGCTTCCAAGGCCCAACCCTGCTGGTCACTCTGGCTCCAGCATCTCCCAGCACAAGCTGATCTCCAAGGGGACTTTCTTGCTCCAGGCCTTTACCCTTCTTCACTGAGGAGGAAGAGTTCACACCAGTGTCAGGGCTTGTGCTGTGTCCCAGAGATCAGAGTCTGAGCTACCCTTCTCTGAAACTGCGGATGAGGCCACAGGCCACTGCTGCTGGATTCTGGCCCATCAAGCTTTCGCTCCCTATGGCTGTGGATGGGCGTAACCTTGCAAGCGCCTCCTGTAATTTTCACCTCCGGAAGGGACCACCCTCCACAGACCTGCCGCTGTAGAAGCACAACTGTCCTTCCACCTCCCCACTTGCACACCAGCATTTCACTCTGTAGTTTTATTTTGCTAACACAGAGTGAATGTCACACAAAACAACTAGAGCAGGGTCAGCTAACACAGCATAAAGTTGCCTAACAATTTGTTAAATTAAAAAGTAGATGAGTTCTCATCTGAAATTTGTTATGCTGTCTTCCTAGGAGATAATGAAGTTCGCATGGAAACCCACCAAGCTGTTTACTAAATGGATTTCACATTTCTTTAGATGACAGTATTCTGCTTCTCTTCCTAAAATGGGGCTTTGAGATTTTGGCAGGGGAGGGAATGGGTTTCAGTGGAACTAGTTTTGCCTTTTCTATTAGCTGAACTCAGTTTTTAGTACTAAAATATGGCCACACCCCTATATTAAGACAGTGAGCTAGAGTCAACACAACCATAAAACTTGAGGGCCCTGGAGTAGTTGTTGGAGGGCGTCCAGCTGGCTGCTCCCTGCCGCTCCTCAGTGGCTCATCTCAGCCCACTCAGGGCCACGAGTGAACAACGTGGGTTGCCACAGAACTCTCTGAGCTCACGTCCACTCAACAGTCCTATGCTCACTCACGTGGTTTTCCCAAGAGTTTAGTCTTAGTAGTTGACAACAGTAATGTTTTCTTTCCTTCTAAAGCAACATTTTCTTCAAAGAAATCATTTTTTTTCCTACTACAAGACACAAACATACTTTGATGACAGTGGGTAATTTCCTGATTTATATAACACTTTTCACTTCTTAGATATTTTTAAAAATCTAGCTTCTTTAAAAGAAAGTATAAAAAATTATGCTTTCCACATTTACTTTATCATTTCTTTGAAGATGTTTTTGGAAAAATACCAAAATAAAAATAGGATTCCTAAACTTTACTGATGGAAAGATTGTCTCCACCTTTCATGGATCCAATTTTAAACTCCCCTGCTTGGTAATCTTAAATGAAATTACCCTAGTTCTGGTTTAAACAATCTGTTTTATTTTGACACTATCTACAAAGATCCTTCCTACCCATCTTCCCTGCTGTTAGTTCCTTTTTGACAACCTGCTATCAATCCAGTCCCTGCTGTTTTTATTATCTTTTTTTTTTTTTTTTTTTTGAGACAGAGTCTTGCTCTGTTGCCCGGGCTAGAGTGCCATGGCATCAGCCTAGCTCACAGCAACCTCAAACTCCTGGGCTCAAGTGATCCTTCTGCCTCAGCCTCCCGAGTAGCTGGGATTACAGGCATGTGCCACCACGCCCGGCTAATTTTTATATATATATATATTTTTTAGTTGTCCAGATCATTTCTTTCTGTTTTTTAGTAGAGACGGGGTCTCGCTCTTGCTCAGGCTGGTCTGGAACTCCTGACCTTGAGCGATCCACCTGCCTCGGCCTCCCACAGTGCTAGGATTATAGGCATGAGCCACCGGGCCGGGCCTGTTTTTATTATCTTAAGACTTTCTTCTTTTACGTGCCACACCTCAGGGTGTACCTACCAGATGAGCTGATCATTATAGAGAAATGCAGTGTATTTGACTATATTCAGGCTTTCCTCCATTCTATTAATAAAGGACTGGATTTTCAAATAAGTCATTTTATCCAATGGGAAGAAGCTGATTCCACCAAAAATGTCAAGTAGGTCGCATGACTGCAAATGCAACGTTTGCAAATACTGTAGGAAAAAAATAAGGCATAAAATTTACTAATAGTACATTGAATATAGCACTCTTTGACAAATGAAAATAATTACTCTTATGTCAGGTCAGACTAATACTCATGGTAGAAGTACACAACGGCAAATAGCACAATGAGAAGACTATGGGTGAACCATGGGTAACTGGGTTTGAAATCAGTACCCACTTCAAGATATAAAGTTCAAACATATCTAGTTAATGTTTATTCAGTATTGTGCTTTATCTCTTTGAAGTATTTAATTACTTATAGTAATGCTCCTCACATTAGATTAACCCCATGAGGGATCCAAGCAATAATACCCTAGAGAGACAGTGCTATCTTATACTAAAATCACATCTAAAGGATATGTAGTCAGGACAATAGTTGTAGCCACTGAAGGTGGGTAGAAGAATAATGAGGATAAGAAGAGAAATCAGGACAGTATGAGAGTGAATAATTATGGTCATTAAAGTGAAGAAACCAACAAGAAAGAAAGAAATTCATAAAAAAGTTCAAAAATAGCTATCAAAGGTGTTTTAGAGGGAAAAGTTGAATTCATAAATGGAATTTGATAGAAAGGCAGGGTGAGTATGCAAAATTCAATTACAATAAAAGACACAACAACTATTTAGGGACATTATCACTTGGGACAAATCACACTAATAACCACTAATATGATAAAGTCTGTGTCACAATCAAAAACTTTTGAGTCAATATAGATTATGGCTGTTTAATGAACAGAACCAATCCATAAGAACGAACAACTCCGATAACAGTCAAAATTTTGCCAATCAACTAATCTACCACACAAAGATTACTTCTGAGTAAGCACATACAGGAAGATGCAGGTAGAACAAGGATGGAGACAAAAGATGTCACCAAGGTGCTCTAAGGAGCTCCAGGCAAATGCAGGATGCTGTACTTCAAGTGTGCAAACCTAATGAGTTTCCTCACTGTTCTGGCTTTGCTGCAGTCCATCTCAGGTCTTTTAACCCTTTTAAGTTCTGGGTTTTTTGTAAATAAAAGACAAACTTGTCTGCATCTGTATTTCTCTGAACATCTGTTTGAAATCTACTGAAGTCATAAATAAAATTCAAAATACTTACCCGATGGAAGAATTTCTCTAATCTTTCTTTTAGAAGCTTGACACCTCCATCTTCCATGGCTTTCAAAAATGTACCATTAAAAAGCTAATGGTGTTAAAGATTGCAGGAAAAAAAATCAATTTCTCAGTATAATAAGTTCTTCTTTTTCCTTCTAGATTAATTATCAAATCCCCCCCATTCCTTTTAAATGTAGAAAATATTTACATGAGAAAGCTTGAGTTATAAGTTACAAAGAAATTAATACACTATTAAGTGATGCTGTCATTTTATGAAACCAAATTGTCTTAGACTTTTTAAAAAATTTCAACTCACACCTAAGTTTCACTTTTTCATAAACAATATCACCAAACTTTTTTTTAATTTAAAACATTTTGTCAACACTCATCACCAAACTTTTTAAATCATAAAAATATCTATAGTCTGTATGTTCCTTAAAAATGTGGACTCACTTATTCACCAATGGGGACATAAGGCTGAGAGCAGAGAAGGGGGTTCAATTGAATAAATGTATGCATAAGGCCAGGTACTCTGGGAGGCCAAGGCAAGAGGATCACTTGAGCTCAGGAGTTCAAGACCAGCCTGAGCAAGAGTGAGACCCCCATCTCTGCTAAAAATAGAAAAAATTAGCCAGGCATGGTGGTGCACGCCTGTAGTCCCAGCTACTTAGGAGGCTGAGGCAAGAGGATTGCTTGAGCCCAGGAGTTTGAGGTTGCTGTGAGCAAAGCTGATGCCACTGCATTCTAGCCCGGCCAACAGAGACTCTGTCTCAGGAAGGAAAAAAAAAATGTATACATAAACCTCATTACCTATTTCAAAGGCTCCATTATTTTCCCTCCTAAAACAGATACATAGTCAACTTTACAGTCTTTTAAAGAATTATTTTTAAACAACCTCTTAGCTTGTAAATAGGTGTAACTGGTTAGGCTCTCAGTTCAAAAAGAATGTCATGCTTACCTTGTACATGCTGTAGCACTGTTGTAGTACTGAACTATAAACCTTGTCCTACAAACAACATGAAAATATAGTATAGATCTCAACTCATGGGGAAAAGAATGTCAACTGCGTATACCAAAGTTACATTAATTCATAGCAAAGCAATATAATGCTTATAAACTTGGTCCCACAATAGTTGTGTGCTGAAAATAAGAGGTATTTAGATTCACATTTATGAACCATTAAGCCTAATTTTAGGAGGGCTTTAAACATAGATCATCAGAAGGTGTGAGACAGGGGGCACATATAGTTTTAAAAGACTATGTTTATATAAATGATAAATATAAAACTCTGTAACGTCCCCTAAAAAACTTCTACAAAGCCATCTAGTTTAAATCTCTCAACATATTCAGTAATACATTCTCATTCTAAAAATATGAAGTAAAAAAATGACACATTACCAACAACTCCTCCTCTTGGTATTCAACGATTGGTTTTCCATCTTTACTTTGCTTTTCGATTATAGGATTCCGAACAACCTACAAATTTTGATAAACTGAAATTACATATTGAATTTGTTATGATGCGTTATTTTGCCTTAATTTAAAAAATCTGAATATGCTATAACACCAGAAACACTTCTTAAAACGGCCCCAAGAACAAACACACAACCAAATAGGAATTTGACTTTAAAATTGCAACCAACTTTATTGTAATTTTTACTTCGATGCAACAGCCAGAGGACTTTCCTAAATTACTAACAGTAAAAACCACCCGTAACTTTATCATTCAACTTCAGAAAGATATACTCTGTATGTAAATACCATGACCATCCAGAAATTTTCTTCTGGTTCATTGAAGAACTGTCTATTCTTCTGTGTATGTAAAGATTTTGCAGGTTTTGATGGGCTAAAGGTCCTACAAAGGTTAAAAAAATATGTTTATGACAACTCTCTAAAGTTTTAAGAATTCACTGAGCTCTATAAAGGCATATTTAAAGGCATTACCTGGTAAATTGTACAATAGCTTCACATAATCCAACATTTCTAATTTTTTCATTCTTTTCTACTTCATTTGGATGATAAAACAAAATTTTATTTTCCTCCTAAAGTATGAAGAAACAGAAGCACAACATTAGTATAAACATTTCTTCATCTTAGCTGTTGAAAATGCTAAGTTGAACGTCGACCTCTCGTGTCAAACACACAGACGATAAAACAAAACCAAAACTGTTTTTAGAAAAACAGGAATTATCTCATCATTGTGTAAATACCGCCTACCAGTCTGAAAGCCAATTTCACATAATTTCACATAAGGCAAAGTCACATTTCATCTGAGGCAACACCAGATAATTTTTATGAAAACTCGATCTCTTGATTTCTTTCCTCATGCTAATTTGTAATACACCAACGCTTGTAAGAAATAAGGGTGTGCCCACGTGCATCCACCCACAGCTGCCCACAAATTAAATCCAGCTGGTTCACAGACATTTGGACTGACAGTCTTTAAAACGACTGTGATTTGCCGGCAACAAAACATAGCTCCGGACGTCCTTTGCGAAAGTCACCGTCCCCACCTTAGAAAAACAAAACAAAACAAACAAAATCTCTTGGAATTTATTTATTCCCTAATCCGGAAAGAAAAACTTTCCGACGGTGCTCCAAACTTGCGTTATTTTAGGGCTACAGTCCACCGCTCTGGCGCCACGCTTCTAGTGGGGAACTTCCAGTAACAAAGCCATGTTGAATTTTCATTCCCCAGAACTGACGTAAAGCGCACAGAAGCTCGACCTGTGTACAGTGATTAACCTGACGAAGCTTTGTGCAATAGACAGGCATCGATCCAGGACCTGAAACATACCCTGCCTGCGTTGCTGAGTCCCGCCGCACCCCCTGGACCGGACGCATACCTGGCACAAAACAGGCTCGGGAAAAGCCACTCGAGGTGGACAGAATGACAGGGCCGCTCCCCTCGCCGGCGCACCCGGCGGCTCCCGAGACAGACGCCAGCCGGCCGCGCCCCCGCCCCCGGGCCGTCCTCGGCCGCCGGCTGACACCCGCGCGCGGCCCCCTCCGCGTACCTCTCCCTCCCGCGGCCCGAAGCGCGGGTTGTAGATGAAGAAGCTCAGCAACGCCGGCGGGAACTGCTTCTCCTGTGCCGCCCAAGCCCCGGCTCCTGCCCCGGCCGCCGCTGCCATCCCGGCCCGGCCCCCCACCTCGGGAGCCTCCCTCGGCCCGCCCAGAGACAGCAGCCGCTAGGAGACCGCACTTCCGTCTCGCTCACCACTGCCCCGGAAGCGCTCGCCGCCGGCCCGGAAGAAATACCAGCAGCGCAGTGTACCGTTGTGGGGCGCCCGGGTGGGCTCTTTGCTTTCTGTGTCTTGAGCTGCGGTGTTTCTTACATAGGGGAGTTCAGGTGAAGGTGTAATGTATTTTGTTGGCTCTCGGATTTCTGACTTGGCTGCGAGTTTCTAGAAAAACGGAACGGGCACAGTTCTTTTGTAGAAGGGAGTGTGTGAATGCGCAAACGAAGCCCCTGCTTGGAAAGAAACACGTTTAGGGCGGACGTGCATTCATCCGGGCGATTGGCCCATTTACCTCATCTACAGAGTCCTGTTGGAGAGACCTCTGGTGTCCGCTGGATCAACCACAGCGACGGAGATTGCACTTGACCCCATTCCCCCGGCGCAGTACTGGAGGCGTGTGCGGTGGAGGGATGCGGGACCATACCTGGCCTTCTCCCTGGGGTGCCCACTCCCGGCCTGGGGTTCCCTTGCCTTGGAGTCGCGTTGCAGCAGACCGCTTGGCCGAACTCAAGGGCTTGGTTTAGGAGGCCTCGTCTGTCACAGATTTAAGTTTAGAAACAGAACCATCTCTCTTATCCAACCTGTTTGAATAGACCTTCACGTTTAGGGAGGCGATGCGTTGGAATTTGGAGATCTGGGTACATATCCTTCACCCACGAAGTCCGAGATGTTGGACCAATCACCTAGCCTCTCTCCAGTCTCTATCTCTTATTTGTAAAAATACCAATTATAAATTCCTGCCTAGTGGGAATTTCACTTTAAAGGTTTAAATGAGACTATGAATGTACATCCAGTGCTGGCACTTAATCATTATTCGACAAAGTGGTTGCTACCATTCTTTGCTCTTGACATTCCTAACTAGCTTGCTCTACTGTATGAAATTCTTCCATTAGAAATACATGTTTTGGCATTAAAGCAATAATTTTCAGAAGTTAAGTCAGCAGAACTCCCTCCACCTCAACACGTATCCTTTGTTCCCCCAGAAGTTTTATGGGGACTTACATAAAACAAACACAGAAGTACCATGGTCGAATGAGGGCTCTGGTGGTAGACTGAGGCTTAAGAGTACCTTCCTCTAGACTTTTCCAGAAGCTATCCACCATCTCCATGTCTTTTGGGGACCCTAAATCACAGACACAGAACTTTGGGACTCTAGGGAACATGGTTTGAAAACTCGAGGTCAAAAAATTATTTCCTCTGTCTCAGAGCAAATGCTTTTGGAAGAGTATGGAGCCCAAGGCTTAGGTTGGAAAACCTGCATTTGAGTTTTGGGTTTGCTGTTTACCAATTGTATGGCCTTTGGCCAATCACTTAACTTCATTTAATCTCAATTTCCTCTTTATAAAATGAAATTAATATGGGCCTCACAAGGTTGTTACAAATACTACAGTAGATGATACAAACGAGAGTCCTTTGTAAAGTACAAAGTACTAGATAAATACGTGAGATTAACTTTGTATAGTATTCCTTTCTCCCAGGACACCTCTGTGTCCTCGTACACTTTGCCTACCCCCAATACACCATTATTTGCATTAGCTGTTAGAGAGATGATACAAAAACAAAACAAAACATCCAGAAACTGAAGAAAATGCTTTTAAGTTTCCAAAGCCAAGGAAGCACCTACTTGGTGCAGGAAGCAGTGCAATTATTTACTTGTGCACAGTAGTAATTTAGAGAAAGCCAGAACTGAGAGGCTTCAAGGTCAGGATGAGGAGGAGGTAGCTGTGGCCCTTGAGACCAGGAGAGTAGAGGAATGAGGATGACTCAGTGGTCACTGTATGGACTGAGCATACTCCTTTCCCATCCGGGGCCTTGGCATGCTAGCTCCCACCCCTCAACCTTGGGAACGAAAGCAGAAGAGGAGGCTGAATTGCAGGGTGTAATTATGCACAATGGGAATTCAAATAAAGTTCAGTTATGGAAATAAAATTTAGATTTCTTTTTTTGCACAAAGAGTTTGTGAACTCAAAATTCCAAGAGATTGAGCTGTGGGAAAGGCATGTTTTTGTGGTGGAAAGGGAGCACAGTTCCAAGTAGAAAGTCACAATTCTAGAGTGGGTGGTTCTGGACAAGTTGTCATGTACTTCTCTCTCCTTCCTAACAAGAAAAGCAAGCTTCTTAATGGTAGGACTCTGTTTTAGTCATCTGCTCATTCCCATCGTCTAACACAGCGCCTGCCTCAAAGGACACAATCAGTGTGTAGAATGAATGAATTAAGAAGGCAGGAAATGGAGGATGGAGAAACAGATATCAGAGACAGACTTTTCTCCTGCAGAGTTTTGGCTACTGCGTTGTAGTATAGACAGAGTTCAGGCCACAGGCTGATCCAACATTCTAGTAAGTTCTCTCAGCTCAGTGCTGAGCTCCAAGAAAAAGATGCTAGGTAGAGGTTTGGGTTTGATATACATCTCCAAGACCATCTATACGAGGGGTACTTCATCCTGTTCTGTTGGCAGAAATATCAGATCAATGAGTCGAGTAACCAATCTTTTCTCTGTTGATTTAGAGCCCAGACACTCTGTTTCATTTAGAGGTGACTTTCCTCGTGAGGGTACATCTTTCTCCTGCAGTTAAAATTGTTCTTTGTCTCCTCTTGTAATCACCTGTAAAGGATCTTTAAAAAATGTACGATTCTTTTATTCAAAAATAAACAAAAGAAACAAATTCTGTGTGTCAGGGTTTTAATTGGAGAGGCAGGACCACTAGAAAAAATATATTTTATATATGTATATTACATGTAATAATATAATTTTTAGACATTCATTGCAGGTATTAATCAATTACGTAGTCGTGTAATACATGTAAAGGATCGCAGGTATGATGCACTTGTGAGAGCCGGGTAAACAGCCTCAGGAAGGCTATTGCCTTCATATCCGATGCTGAAAGACGTCTGCAGAGCAGGAAATCAGCAAGAGGTGGATGTACAGTCGGGGAGAGTGGAGACAAACGAGACCTGTTGAGGACAGACAGGAACCCATGTTGGTCTCTCACTACCTCCAACTCTGATAATGAGGGGGTCCTCCAGGAAAAGCTGGTGTCCTTTGTCACAGAGAAAAACACACACCTGGATTTGGGGAGGATCCCACAGCAAGGAGGTGACCCAGCAGGTAGTGGCCACCCCAGTGGACCTCCCAACGGTAAAATACTGTGACTGCCACTTACGCCACCCTCCAAATCTCAGGCAAAATGTCCTGTGGCCCACCCTACCTGGATACCTGCAACCTAAGTGAGTTGACATACTACGAAACCACCATGCAAGTAATGCCAAGTTTTGTTAAAGCCAGCCAGCAGGTACACAGGTGTTTGTTATATTGCTCTGTAGTCCCATCTGTATGTTTGAAATACTTTATGATTTAAAAATAATTTAAGGTGCGAATCCATTTACAGTCATTGTAGAACCCCCAGGAAAATAATGTCAAAACCTACCCCCGCTACAGAAAAACAAAGTTGACTTTTTGAAACCAGTGAAGACATTATGTAAATGTAATCCTTCCGGTGAATAAATTTACAGGCCAGGTGGAAGCTAACCTGGTGATTCCAATTTCATCTGTCTTCTTAAGTGTTTGCAAAGTAATACCATACCTTAACGTTAGCAGAAGAGATATAAGATAGGTTTTTGCTTGAAATTGGATTCCTGAGTACTCATTACACAAAATTAAACTGTGGTCATCACAGAGAATTAGCTATGTAGCTTGTAAACCTGTACAAATAGTCAACTTTTTCCCATCTTTACTGTTTGTTTTGCTACATCCAGTTTGCTTATGAACTGGAAAAAAACTACTTTGGAAACCTATATATTTAAAAATCGTATAATATTTCATGTGCTGAAGCAGAATACTATATAATGTTTGAAGTATTTTAATAATTCTTATCAGTCTCAACAATTAAGCACATTCACAAAGCTGGCTTTGAGATCACATCCCACTAAATTATGAACTACTCTACCAAACTATAAGTCAACACTGGAATTAAGTATAAATAGTCAAAATGAAAGCCACTGTTGCAGCCTTATTTTATAAGCAATGAAGAAAAATAACAGGACACCAGTTCTTCAGCTCTGTAACCTATGTTGCAATCTAGGCCTTCATTTCAAAGTCAAAATACATCATTCCAGCACTGAGGACAAGCTCTCTTGAGATAGGTAAAAATAAAGAAGGCAAATATTAAAATAAAATTGACATGCTTGCCAATCCCTTTTCCAGATTGTTTCTTAAAATCAGAATTTGTTGCTAATTTGGCTTAGTGACAATAATTGGGTAAATGCTACATCTCTGTTCTTCATTTTCCCTAGTTACCATGCTTCACTTTTTTTTCCCTTTAAGAGGCAGGGTCTCACTATGCTGCCCAGGCTGGTCTCAAACTCCTGGGCTCAAGGGATCCTTCCTCAGCCTCCCGGGTAGCTGGGACTACAAGTGAGTGCCACAACACCTGACTAATTTTTTGTAGAGATAGGGTCTCACTCTCGAACTCCTGGCCTCAAGCAATCCTCCTGCCTCAGCCTCCCAGAATGCTAGGATTACAGGCATGAGCCACTACACCATGCCTATGCTTTACTTTTTAGAAAGACTCTAATCTTCTCTCACTATTCTGAAATCCTCCCAGCTAGAGACAACTACTGTTAAAATTTTGCTGTATATCCTTTCATTTTTTTTTTTTCCGTAAGATACATATTGAATAGGAAATTTGTGACTAACCTCAGGTACTTTTTAAAAACATTTTTGTTTTCAAATCATACTTAACATCAAAGATTTGGAAATGCTAATATTTTTAATATTTTTACAAAATATAAACTGAGAAAAATAACAAATTAGACAGTTTCATTCTT
>NW_012137969.1:2423467-2482562 GCF_000956105.1 Propithecus coquereli | reverse complement strand
TCTTATTACCTTGCTAAAACAATGAGCAAATTGCAGAAGCTTTTCAGGGAAGATTATAAATAAGATCAGGGCAGGACGTGGGGTTCTCCATTCCCAGGGCTTTGGAGGCCTTCCAACTGATTATCCCTTTCTCTCTTTTCTCCAAAGACTGGGGCCTTTAAGAATGCACCATTTCCTGGAATTCTAGAACAAAAGAGATGAGAACAGGGTCAGTGAAGATGGCTCAGTACTTTACAGACCTGCTGTGGCCGATGAAAATTCTGGAGAGGGAAGGAAATACGAAGCAAATTGTCAAATGATGGGCATGGCCCCCTCAGAGGCCACAAAATGTGGGTGTCAATGACTGCAGGTCAAGGGAGTCTACAGTGTTCCATCCCTCTGCATAATCTTATTTGACAAACATCTTCAGCTTTGCAACGGAGACCCTTGTATTAGAACTTGTCAACCCAGTCATTTCCCTTGGACAGTGAATGAACTCAGTATAATTGCTTATCACAATCTGTGAACAATTAACTTTTTGTCTGATCAGTTTAAGACAGAAATGGGAGGTTTCCTTCTATTCTGTAGCTAGGTATTGAATTTTTAGAAAACATTTAATAGAGTGGGACTTTGAACTAGCTTTCCTCTGTTGAACCCTAACCCTACCCCCAAAAGTTCCTATTACTAAGAGAAGGATAATAATAATAATAATAATGTGTGAATGCTACAGATTGAAATTGAGAACTGGGGATTTACTTTATATTTATTGGAGAGCTTTGCCTGTTGGGAAGTCTTTCATGGTTATGTTTAAATAAGCCAATCCTCCTTTACCTAATCTACTTTTCTGAGCTATCTATAGAAGCTGCATTATCTCCAGTGTAGTAAGCGATAGTGGTATCATTTTGAATAAGTTTTAAAAATAAGGACCTAATGTAGCAGTTTTTAATTTCAAATTAGCTCTACCAGAAGGACTACCATACGTTCTCCTGAGTTGGCAGGCACAAAGTAGCTAAAAAGCATGCTAGCAACATGACAAAAATCGAGTGAAAATAGTCCTACAGCTGTGCTAGTATGCTAACGTTTGAATCTAGGACTCTGTACACAGAAGATTCCTAAATGATGATGGAGTTATTTGTTGTGTTTAATATTATCCACTTGGTGGGCTAATTGATGTCCAATAAATTTGTGTTTGTTTAAACCTTTGAAAGCTAGGAGGCCTTCCTACATAGGTCAATAGACTCTTTGGTCTGAGATACACTTGAGAATGTCATTCCTTCCCTTAGAGGGGATCAGATCGACTGGTGGAAATTCCTTATATTATGTTCAAGGTGCGTTAGGGTATCTTGCAAATAATTAGCCAGGTGGCTAGTCAGTCTTCTAGCCAGGTGAAGGATGTTTTCCAGTTATCAACAATGACCAGTGGGACCAGCTTTTATGGCATATCCCAGGCATCATGCCAGAGATTTTATACACATTTGCATGCTCACTTTAATCCCATTTTACACTAATTAGATTGAAGCTCAGCAAGGTTAAGAAAGGGGGATATTAACCCACATCTGTCTGATCCTATGGCTCAACCCCCATAGATGCTCCCTGGTCTAAGATGTGTTATGCCATGTACAGGTGTGGACATACCCTCAGCCCCAATCTTTCCATCGCCATCATTATCCGCAGCAGCCATCAAGGACTTGGTTTCTGACTCAGTCAATTCTCTAGCACCACTCTCAAACTTCTGGAGGAAAAACCTACAGGATAATAAAGATGGTTGAAAGACTATGCATCTCTGTGTTTACACTTTCTTTCTTTTATCTTTAAGTAAATCATCTCTTTCCACCAGGTGCAACCATCAGTCAAGGTCTTAGCAAGCAAAGGTTTCCTTAAGCTATAGAAACCAATGGTGGATGTTCTATGTTTTTGAAGAGTTTTTAGAAGTTTTGTTAAGTCTATTTTCCAAATGAAATCCCTTAAGCTAAAGAATCTTTGCACCGACAGGCTTAAGTGCCCATGTTTAGTGCTTTGCGTGGATAGATGTGTGGCCAACTGACTCATGTTCTTGCTTTAACGAGGCTTGGCCGAGTGATGAACACCAAGGCTGGCCATTGAAGAAATACTGAGCAAACTGGCCCCCACAGCACCCCAGCCCCACCCAACAATGTCAGGGGGTGTCAGACAGTCTCAGGACAAAGCTTACTTAAGCTCTTCTTCATCCAGGTATCCACTCTGGTCATTGTCTATGAACCGGAAAACATCCTTCACCTGACTGGCTGACATCTTGGAGAGGCCTGACGTCTGGAAGAATTTTTGGGGTTCAAAAGTATCTGGGTCTGAAGAACAGAGAATGGGTTATTCTGACAGTCATTGCATTGCATTCTGTATTTGGGCCAAAGTGTTGAAAACACAAATTATTTAAAAAATTTCCACAATATCCCTGAGCTACAGAGATGCTCAACTGGTCCAAGATTTTGAGTTGGCCAAGACTGGATGTCCCTGTGATAGCATCCCCCAGCCCCCTCTTCCCCAGCTTTCCTGCTCCACTTGATTTTGTCCATCTCTCTTCTCTCTCTTCCTCTTCCCCCCACCCAGTTTATAGACTGTGTATCCAAGTCCCCAACATCACTGGTCTAACTGGTGGGAGCAGATGCAATCACTAGATTCAAATAGGCTAAATGACATTTGCTGATTTCTTTTTTTTCACTTATAGTAAATTTCTTTCGTGTTATAGAAATGCAATGACATGCTCAGATCCCAAATCTCTAATTTTAGTTATCTAAATAATAGCAGTTTAATTCCCCGATTCCATAAATTTTCCAGCCAAGTTCACATTTTGATTTTTGTTGCTTTGCCAGAGGTGTGACGATGTGAGGAAAACCCACACTTGCTCCCACCTCCTTTACCTTGGCATTCCTGCAGGGCTGCTGCAATGTCATCAGCACTAAGCACGTCGGTGATGCTCATTTTCCACCTGGTCACACGGAATAAATGAGATGTGGTAAACGAAAAGCAGTGGGTATTATATCCTCCTAGGCTCAATGAAACTGTATGTGCATCTGGCATTTTTTTTGATATGATAAGCACAGTGTTGTACCAAGTGATGGAACCAAATATCCAAACACAAACCAGATACTGAAAAGGTCCCAGCACGCTTCGTCTCAGTGCCTTCTCCTGAAGTTACTCCAAAGATGAAATAAATACCACATACAGAACTATTTGATTTGGTTTTCTTATAAAAATTATATTTACATAATCGATCACTTAGGCAGCTACAAACCATTCAAAAGTAAACCATGTTACAAATGCAATAGCATTTTCATACAGCAGCCAGAGAGGTATGTTGCAAATTTCACACGAGAAAGGATACAGCTTGGGCTGCCTGCAGATCTTCTGTGGAAGACATGCTATCTGTCCTGAAGAGTGGGACTCAGAGGAATCAAAAGACCATCTACCAGAGATCAAAATCCTACTGGGTGTCAAAGCCATGGAGAAAAGAGAAATCTGAGCATATCAGGCACAAGCCTAGTATGAATGCACATTGGGAAGAAGAGCCTGGGATCTGGTAGGTCCACCAGCTACTCACCGTTTTAGATTTTCCCCTAAAGAAGAATCAGGGAAAAGAGTTGAAGGAGCAAAAAAATAGATGTGCTTTCGCTGCTTTACTGACCTGCCTTATATAGAATTGAAAAAGTGATAGTTACAACCTCTTAGATTTCCTTTTCAAGGATCAAGTGAATGTAGCTCAAATGTCTTGCCTTACTAATTAAACCTCTTTTTTTTTCTATTTATATCTCAGGGGAATGTGGGTGGGAACAGCCAATTTTAAAAAAGCAAACCTCAACAACCCTTAACTAAGGTTTCAATTCTGCAAACGAACCCCCTTGGCGGAGTGTGGAAAAGATACTAGAAGCCCGGTAAGGAGGAGGCAGTGGCTGAAATAGGATCAACACATATGGGGTGCTCTGTAAACTGAAAAGGCTCCCCAGATGTGAGTGGCCACCATTTGGGGAAGGTCTGTTTTCAGCTTTTGAAACTGTGCGTGTGCAAGGCTGAGTTCCGGTCAGAGCTGACACGCTCAAAGTCAGTGTCACTAAGTGGACACACAGGAATTGTCTAGCGAAGGAGATGGGACTGATCAGGTGATTTTCCCACAAAAGTCTTGACTTCAACATTTCCCAACTATAACTTAAATTATACATACTCAAAAGACAAAAAGGTGGAAACTCCCAACCCCAAAATTAGTATTTGTGGGGGAAAAAATGTTATGAGGCCAAGAGTCGAGACAAAGGTTTTTTTTTTTTGTCTTTTCTTGTCTTTTGTGGTTTTTTATTTTTTTGCTTTCAGCAAACATTTATTGAGCCCCTATGTGGCCAGTGCTGAGCTAGACTGTTTTTTCTATGGTGGTCAAAAACACATAAAATGTACCATCTTAACCATTTTTAAGTGTGCATACAGTATAATAGTGTTGACTATGTACACATTTATTGCACAACAGATCTGTATAACTAAATCATTTGGAAAAACTGAAACTCTACATCCATTGAACCTCAGTTCCCCTTTTGTCTCTCCCCTAGCACCTGGCACCCATCATTCTACTTTCTGTTTCTAAGAGTTTGACTATTTTAGGTAGCTCCTGTAAGTGGAATCGGGGCAATATTTATCTTTTGGTGACTTGCTCATTTCATTTAGCATCATGTAGTCAAGCTTCATCCATGGTGTAGCCTGTGACAAGATTTCCTTCTTTACTAAGCTGGATTTAAGTGTTTTTAAACATGCAAAAATAGATCCATGTTGCAATCAGAGACATGCAGTGGCTGAGAAGTAGACAATTCAGAAACTCTAGACCGGAGCCCAAGACTCTGCCCTGGGTAATGCAGCCTGGATGGTCATCTTCAGTTTGACCTCAAATATATTCCCCTCCCTCCACCCCAGCATTGGACGTCTCTTAGTGTCATCGATGAAAAGTTTCTCTCAGAGATACCTACGGCATTTCTTAAATGACCAATCCTCTGGCAGGCACCATATCTGTCTTGCTTACATTTTATACTCCAATGCCTAGCACAGGACTGATCTAGAGTTGGGCCCTCAGTAGTTATTTGATGAATGAATAAATAAAAACAGCAAAAAGAACTTGTAAACACTCTTCCCAACCAGCATCAATATGCCCAGCCCTTAAAAATGTTCCTAAGTCTCAAAAGTTTTGAATTCGGTTTCTGACATTCAGTTGCTATAGAAACCAGCTGAGCCCTTTCTTTGTGTGGAAGTGTTTGTGATCGCCCAGAGAGATGAAAACATATTTTAAAAATCTGCCCATTTAAATGAAAATAGCATATGGGTTAAACCAAGATACTTTAGACATTCATGCTGTTTTTCTGATGGAAAGTAAAGAAAACCAGAGACCCAGTAAACATATTGTCTGAATCAAAGAGCAGCCCAAGAGCATGATTTGAATTCCATCTTGTACAATCTGGGGTTCAAAATGTTTATTCACACAAAAGGACAAATACTGTGTGGTTCCCTAAAGAATCAATTGCAGATCTGCAAACATTCGGAGAGGTCTGAGCCCCTGTTGAGTTAAGACGGTTAAAAAGGTTAAGATGACTTTTTTTTTTTTGAGACAGAGTCTCACTCTGTCACCCTGGGTAGAGTGCAGTGGCATCAACATAGCTCACTGCAACCTCAAACTCCTGGGCTCAAGCTATCCTCTTTCCTCAGCCTCCTGAGTAGCTGGAACTACAGGTGCACACGACAACACCTGGCTAATTTTTCTATTATTAGTAGAGATGGGATCTTTTTTTTTTTTTTTTTTTTTTTGAGACAGAGTCTCACTCTGTTGCCTTGGCTCGAGTGAGTGCCGTGGCGTCAGCCTAGCTCACAGCAACCTCACACTCCTGGGCTCAAGCAATCCTACTGCCTCAGCCTCCCGAGTAGCTGGGACTACAGACATGCGCCACCATGCCCGGCTAATTTTTTCTATATAGATTTTTAGTTGTCCAAATAATTTCTTTCTATTTTTAGTAGAGACGGGGTCTTGCTCTTGCTCAGGCTGGTCTCGAACTCCTGACCTTGAGCGATCCACCCGCCTCGGCCTCCCAAAGTGCTAGGATTACAGGCGTGAGTCACCACGCCCAGCCTAGAGATGGGGTCTTGCTCTTGCTCAGGCTGATCTCGAACTCCTGAGCTCAAGCCCCCAGCCTCAGCTTCCCAGAGTGCTGGGATTACAGGTGTGAGCTACTATGCCTGGCCCAAGATGGTAAATTTTATGTTGTGTGTATATATGTGTATTTTATGTTGTATATTATGTATATTTGTGTTATGTAATGTACATGTATATTATGCATATATCAACAATTTAAAAGTATTGATTCAGTAATCTTCATCATTTTGGCCACCAAGGAAAGCGCACGAGGAAGATTTGGAAGGAGACCAGCTCTGTCCATTTGTAGCTGTGTGGTGCTGGGCCTCAGTTCCTCTTGTAGAAAGTAAAAATAATGTAAGCGCCTGCACTGTCACCTTCCCAGGAGGGTTCTTTTGAACATCATAGGATCATGTGCAGATCTGCAAACATTCGGAGAGGTCTCAGAGCTTGTGTTTCACCCCTGTCCAGGGATTACAAGAGGATTTCATCTGGTGTATCCATTCTACTCAATTAGTAGGGGCTTCCTGGAGTAGGAGGAATAGATGTTGGGATCAACTAGCAATGTCTGCAGGGATGATGAGTGGCAGCCTGGAAGCAGGGGAACTTGGCTATCTTGTCCTGACCTGGCTGGGCTGTGTATTTGGATTTTGCTACTGCCAATGGCGCTGGACTCTTGGACCACACTTCTGTTTGTGCTGTCCTGTTTAATTAGCTGTTCCAAATCCCCACTGTGCCTCTGAATTCCTCAGACTCCCTCTACTTGGAGCCCACACTCTGATCACCTGCTAATTGTGTGGTTCTGTGACATCTGTCCAGTCACACTGCCTAGTCCAGGTGTCATCACTGCCTCTGCCCAACTCTGGCTGCCTTACTGGGGACAAAACTCTTGAATGCATCTCAGACCCTCTTTCCCACGTGTATCACATGCTAGTGAACAGCACAGCTGATCCACTTCCACACTCTCTAAACAGATGTCACTTCCTAAATATCTCTCGACTTCATCTTTTTTTCACACTCCACTGTCACTACCCTAGCCCAAGCCACCAGTATCTCTTTGGGAACAACTAATTGGCCAACCCTCATCCACTTGTGCTTATGCCCAACCTAGCCGGGTGGATCTTTTAAAAGCTCACGTGTGTTCGTTTCCTTGGGGCTACCATAACAAAGCCCCACAAACTGAGTGGCTTAAAACAATAGAAATTTATCATCTCACAGTTCTGGAGACCAGAAGTCTGAAATCAAGGTATCAGCAGGGCCACGCTCCCTCCGCAGGCTCTGGGTGAGGCTGCTTCTTTGCCTCTTGTAGCTGTGGTGTTTGCTGGCCATCCTGGGTGCTCCTGGCTTGCAGCTGTATCACCCCAACCTCTGTCTTTGTTGTCACATGGCTGTCTGCTCCCTTTGTGTCCCCTTCTTACAAGGACATCAGTCATATTAGATTAGGGACCCACCCCACTCCAGTATAACCTCATTTTAACTAATTACATCTGCAATGACCCTATTTCCAAATAGGTGGTAGGGGTTAGGACTTCAACCTATCTTTTAGGGGGACACAGCTCCATGTGTGACACCAAGCATGTGGCTCCCGTCTCTTCTCACTCCCACCCCCTGAGTCTGTTATTGGCTTCCACTTGTTCTTAGAATAAAGACAAATGTCCTTCCTGTGGCCTTGAAGGCCCTGTGTGATCTGCCTCCTCCAGACTTCTCCAGCCTCATCTCACACCATCCTTCCACCTGAGAGTCCCTCTAGTCCCTTGAATTTGTCACCCTCTCTCTGGCCATGGCCATGGAATGTACTGTTTCTTTGCCTGGAATACTCTTCTTCCTCCCTGCACAGGCATCTCATATACACCCTTTATCTCTGTTCAGGTGCCACTTCCTCCAGGAAGCCTTCCCTGACTCCCCAGACTGCCCTGAATCATGGTGCCTTCTCCCTTACAGCAAAAACAGTAGTATGTGTCCACTTGTGGTGGCTGCCCAAATAGTGCCTCTGCCCACTGGACAGGAAGATCCGGGAGGGAAGGTCCAAATTCTGTTCCTGTTCCTCCTGACATCCCCAGCACATAGTGTGGGTGTCAAGGAAGACCAACCAAATGAGAGCAGGCAAAGGCTCTTTATGCAGAGCAAGGGAGTTGGCCACCACCACTTGTGTGGGGCAGAGACTCAAAGGCAGGCAGAGGAGTGGGAAAGCTCTATAGAGGAAAAGGGGAAGGCACAGGTGAGCCCTGATTGGAGGCTGCTGGCCTGGAGAAGCTGTAGGTGGCTCACTAGAAGTGGGGTGTCTTATGGGATTGGTTGGGGGGGAGATTTGGACTTTTCTGGTTGGGAGGGGGGAATCAGGGGAGCTGTTGGTGTTACCGCCCAACTGGGTTCTTCTCCCGCTGCACAGAAGGGAGCCAATGCACTGAGCCAACAGGTATTGTAGCAGAGAAGAGTTTAATATCACAGGGCACCTGGCTTGGTGATATCATCAGTTATTAATCGCATCCTGGCCATCTGGGGCTGATTGTGACAGAGGTTATTGTTTGGCTTCCTGGACTATTTGCTGGAGGTGGTGGTCTGACTTCCTACAGGTCCGACTTAGAGACAGCAGGCTCGCTTCCTGGGCTGGTTACTGTAGGTGATGGGTTGGTCTCCCAGCCAGTTGCTGCAGATCGTGGGACAGAGCTCTATTTTCATAGATAGTCTGGCCAATATTTGTCCATTTTTATACTCAGCCTCTCATTAGCACATTCCTTGTCACGTTGTAAATATTCACTAACACATCTGGGGAAGGAATGAGCCGGTGTTCTGTGGGAACTTAAGCAAGTCTTGCACCCTGAGCCTCAACTTCCCCTTTTTAAAGGGGCGATAAGAACACATCCTACTTCTTTAGGGATATTGACAAGCAATCGTGTGGAGCACCTGGCACTGTGTCAGACACTCAGAGAGGGGACAGCTAGGAATGGTGGCCTTTCTTGAGGTCATTGTTTTGGCCTTACGACCTTTTAAAAACAAAAATATTCCAGGTAAGACTAATCTATGGTGCTAGAAGGGGTTAGCAGTTCCCCTTGAGGGAAGGGAGGGTAGTGCCAGGGGCTGGGGAGGCCCTGGGGTGCTGATAATGTTTTATCTCTTGATTTGGGTGCTGGTTACATAGGTGTGTTCACTTTATGGAGATTTATCAGGCATTTTATGTGTTTTACTTCAACAGAAAGTTTTTTTTAAAAAAAGGTTTTTATCCCCAGAGGTTGAGCAGAGAAGGGTGGAGAGTCCTGCCCAGTAACCATGGTCTTGTGGTGTCAGGCAGTGGCCAGCTGCAGGCTCTCTCTGTCCTCTGGGCTGAATCTTCATGGGGCTTTGAGGGCTCGCATCAGGCGAAACCCAGCCACTCAGCTCTAGTACTTCCTGCGTTCATAGCAAGGCTGTAAAAGAGATGCTTGACTGGGACAATTAGGTGGCTGTGCCTTGTGACAGAAGGTTTCCTTGCAGCTCAGAAAGAGACCATCCTTCTGGCCCTGCCTCCGGGAAGCCTCCCTGTCTGCCCCAACAATTTCAACACTCTCTGTTTTTTTCTCCAAAACATTTAACACGACCTGAAATGATTGCGTTTATTTCCTTGTTTGCTGTTTCTTGTCCATCTCCTTCCCCAAATGGAAGCTTCTCGAAGGTAGGGACTGGGTGTGTGCTATTCACCCTCAATGCCCAGTGCCTGGCATTTACTAGCACTGGAGGCTCTGGCCACAAGGATGGGAGAAACTGGCCCCACCAGGGAGATAGTGACCAGCAGTCAGGAGGACCCGGTGGGCATCTGGAGTCTCATTTAAACAAAGGTCAATATGGTTAAAACAGCCCTGGCACTTTCGGTTCCCTGTGCATTCTAAGAGTCCATGCTTTGCATGAGATTTCTGAATCAGGCAACTTCCTGACACCGATCAAAAGTAAGGGACATTGTGTTATAAGAAAGAGAGGCTGTCACAGAAGACAAATTTCAAACTCCAAAGGAAACTCTCTGTCACCTTACAGGGCCATGGCAGATTACTAGAGAACACTAAAAGCCGAGATTCTTAAATGTCGGCGATGAAATAGCAAGGCCCACAGGAAAACAAGTTCTGACTGACAAGTTGGAAAAGTTCAAAAAATCTGAATTTCAGTATCTGGCTGATGTGTCTGAATGGTGACACGGCAGGGAGGCGAGATCTGGAGTTACGGGAGTGTGTTTATTTATAAATGAAATACTTCTCTAAAAGCAGGTTTCCTTTCCCTCTCAAAGAGACTCAGCAAGAATTTGTTAAATAAGTTTACACGCGGGGGCTTAGGACAAGCTCCTTAGTGAGGCAAAGTCACTGTTGTTTGTGAACAGAGACTGTAAAATGTCTTAGGGCCGAATGAAGAGGACAGCTTGTGCGTTTGTCAACTCAATGAATGAGCAGTGAAGGGATAGAGGATCCCCAAAGCACACAGCCCACATCTACAGGGGCTCGCCTGCCCTTGGTGTACAGATTTTATTACCCTTGGGACAGGATGCATCCCTGGTGACCTACTCTGAGTACAGCAATGACACAAGGCTCACAACTGCCACTGGCTACATAATCTGTGGCGCCCAGAGCAAAACGAAAATGCAAGTCTCCTTGTTCAGAGGCTATTATGAATTTCAATACGATGGCCACGGAGCATTAAGTCAGGTACGGGGACCTTCTAAGTGCAACACCCCAAAGACTGTACGAGTTGTGCACCCCCGAAGCCAGCCCTGCTCACAACTCATGTTTGTTCAACATTGCCCAGTTTACCAACATAATGTCACTGTATAATTTAATCACTGCAACAACTCTGTGAAATATCATTATTGCCATGAGGAAAAGGGAGGTTAAGAGATTCCCCCAGGTCAAACAGCTATTGAAGTGGTAGAGCCAGAGCTCATTCTTGGAATTTTCCTTGGTGCCAACTAAAAAATTCCCAAGGCTTTCAGGCTTCTTGATTTCTACACACCCTTCTTCACCTTAGAAAGCTAAAAGAGGTACAAATAAGCAAAAAAAGCAAAAGAAAAAGAAGAAGAAAGAGAAGGGAGAAGACAGGAGACAGAAGACAGAAGAGGAGAAATATCAAGTGTAACCTTCCACTAGAGATGATGATGCTAACATTTTGGTGTCTATCCTTTGAGATATATTTATTTTAAAAACTATTTTAGGCACTGAAATGGGGTCATAATCTTAGTAATTTGCTTTTTGTTTTCTCCTGTCAATAAGTATAAATCCATATACTATGATTTTTAATGTCTATGTATAATTCTCTTGCATGAAGGGGGCCATGATTCATGTCATCAATCCCCTATTATTGGACATCTAGGTTATTTTCATATTTTTACCATTACAAAGAGCACTGGGATGAACATCCCTATAGCTAAATCTTTGGGCCTGTCTTTAGTTATTATTCCTTAGGGTACATTCCCAGAAGGGTCTTGTCATATTTGTCCATTCAACTGATATTTACCGAGTGCCAGACATTGTGCTAGATGCTGGGTTTAAAACAAAGAGCAATTGAGCAACTGTGTGGTTAGTTTCATCTGATATCACATTCTGTGGTTTGTGTGGTTGGCAGAATTTCTAGGAATGTCTCTCAGTATCCCACACCCTAATGCCCAGACCTGCGATTATATATTTAAAAAGAAAAAAAGCAAAAATATAATCACATTCATCACTAATGAATGCGTACTTACGAAATGAGAAATTATTTGTAGGACCTTGTTGGCTACGAAAAAGATTTGAGTCTTAACCGTAAGAGCAAAAGCGATCCATTGAAAGGGTCTAAGGAGGGGAGTGACTCAATTAGATTTGCATTTTCAAACCTTATCTTGGCTGGAGGACGTGCAGCTTCACGGAGAAAGATTGGCAAAGGCCAGAACAGATGCTGGGAGACCAGTGAGACAGTGACCATTGTTGTCCAAAGATGGGGAGAGATGAAAAGTCGGCCGGGAGTTAGCAGCAGAGATGAAGAGTGGATGGATTTGAGGCAGTTCAGGAGGTTAAATGGACTGAATATGGTCATACCTCAGAGCAGTGAGGGATGGAAGTGTCAGGGACAGCTCCAGGAGGGCTGGTGATGCCTTTCACAGGGACTGGGCACACAGGAGGGCAGCCCAGCGTGCGGGGTTGGCCCAGTTTGGTTAGGAGCAAGCTGGGTTTGAAGCGAAACCTCTGCATGGAGCGGTCTGGCAGGGCGGCTGGGTACGTGCGTCTGGAGCTCAGAGGGGATGCAGAGGCAGCACGTGCACGTTTGGAGCCATTCCTGATAGCTGGCAATTGGAGCCACAGGTACAGCTCAGCCTGCCTGGGGACAGAGAACAGAGTGAACAGGGCAGAGGGCCCTGAATTTTGAGGCCCTCTGGGCAAGGGAGGAGGAGCCTGAACAGAAGCCAAAGAAGTGCCATCAGAGAGGAGAGAGGAAAGTGGGAGAAAGTATTATCCAAAGAGCCCAGGGGTATGGGCTGAACTGTCCCCCCAAATACCTATGTTGAAGTCCTAAGCTCCTCAGAACGTGATTGTACTTGGAGACAGGCCCTTTAACAGAATAACTAAGTTAAAATGAGGCCATTAGGATGTGCGCTAATCCAATCTGACTGATGTCTTCATACGACAAGGAGATTAGGGCACAGGAAGCGCCCCCGGGGACATGTGTACATAGAGGAAAGGCCGTGTGGGGACACAGCGAGAAGGCGGCCATCTGCAAGCCCAGGAGAGAGGCCTCAGGAGAAACCGACCCTGTCAATACCTTGATCTTGAACTTCTGGCCTCCAGAACTGTGAGAAAATGAATTTCTGTTGTTTAAGCCACCCAGTGTGTGGTATTTTGTTATGGCCGCCCCAAGGAAACTAACACACCCAGAGAGCAGCTCTGCCTTAGAGCAGGCAGGGAGGTTTGCCCAGCACCATGCGCTAGAGGTGCCCACATACCACACGCACAAACAGAAAGGTATCAAAGAACACGTGGGCCCTCTGTCGCCTGAGACCCAGTGCACCCTGTGACTAACTGCTCAGGCCCCAGGGAAAGGCTTCTTCACATCTCTCACTCTGTGTCCTCAAAACATAAGAGGACCCTGTCTCCATGCTGGCGGGATTTGTAGGTGGCACCATTCCTGATCTCAGAGGCAGCCATGGAATGTGGGGGAGGATTGGAGTGGTAGAAACCTTAAGAGAAAAAAGACAGATGAATTAAGTTGTCAAATCCTGTCTCTCAGATATTACGTGGAATGTGATAGATTCTCCTAGAAGGCAGTATTGTTTTCCAGTAGTGCCGAGTGTTCATTTTGTTTTCTTTCTCTTGGCATTTTAATTTGTGGTTCCAGAGGTACTCACGCATTAGCATGGTGTTAATATTTACAGGAATTGCCTATGGTGGCTGTGATGGTTAATGTTACATGTCAACTTGAGTGGGCCGGGGGGTGCCCAGATTAAACATGGTTAAACCTCCGTACTTACGTTAACACGTTAAGCTCCCTACTTATAATGTGTTAAGTGCTTGTGTGCTCAGCCTAGCAGCAAGCACTTTACACAAGATATCTCACTGCTCAGAACATTCCTGAAGGCAGGTATTGATGCTCCCATTTCATGAGGATAAACTAAATTTCAGAGATTAGATAGCCAGAATGTACCAGCCCTGAGATTCACACTGAAATCTCTCTGGCTCCCTGATCTTTCTACACTGCCTGGACCAAATGCTTATTTTGTAACACACAGGGCACAGAGTCCCAGCGAGATGAAATTCCTAAGGGCTTGTCCTGGCCCTGGTCTGTGGAGAGGCTGCTATGAGAATGCACAAGGAATTCTGAAAATTTCAGCCCACTCCTCTGCCCAAAATATGAAATAACAGAAAACAAAGCAAAGATGTCATAGCTATGGTTTTGTTGCCATGAGAATAATCTTGTCAAGGTTGGAGGATGACACAAAAGCACGGTATTTAACAGCTTGTCAGCTTCACTTATAATTCACACATATGGCGCGTGGGCCTCTGTGCTGTCGCCCTGGGCCCGCTGACATCAGGGCCGGGAGCGAGGGCAACAGTATTTCGAGAAGGAAGGATGGGTGAGCAGTGGCAGGTGCTCCCGGGAGGTTAGAATGAGGCCTGAGAACGTCCATCAGGCAGAGCGTTGGGGATGCATAGGGTGGGTGAGCTGTTTCCGGGTGGTGCAGAAGAAGCTGTAATGGGGTAACGCAGGTGGGAGCAGGTGAGTTGGGGGATGCAGGTGGGAAGGAGATTATAGTGGGTAGTATGAGGGGATGCGGAGCTGCTGTAAATCTTTTTAGATGCCAGCTGCCAATGGCTTTGCAGAAAGTGCAGATTCACAGGCAGGTCCAGAAAGACCTAGCAGCCCACTTGTGAAGGATATTAATGCTTCCTGGGTTTTAGCTTCTCTTCTGTAGCATAAGCTGCATCATTTCTAATGCAGATATTTCAGGAGAGAACAATTCCTTCTCTCCACCTTTCCTTGTAATGCCTTAAAATCATCTGAGAGATCATGGGATTTATGTCTTTTACTTATTTTTTCTCTTAGAGACTTTCTCTAAATTGCTCAGTGGCATTGATGACACAAGCCCTGTAGTTCATAAGTGCATGAACCCTTGGCTGGCTGTGCCTTCATGGGCTTCGCAGAGCATTGTAGGGGGAACAAAAAGAAAGAAAGAAAGATGAGAGTGAAGCTAGAATGAAAAACACACCGGATGAGATTAGCAGATTAGACACTGAAGAAATGGTTAGTTGATGGGCCATGAAAAATAAAAGCATAATCTACAAGCATATTTAATGATCTGGAACAATATCCACCATATATTGTAAGGTGAAAAAAGTGTTATGCAAAATGTATTTTGTAAATTAGAAAATATATATTTATATACGTGGTATGGCAGTTATAGGGATTTGATCTTACACAGTTGTGGAAGCTGGTATCATGGTAACCACATGCCAACCTGTACCCTCCACAAAAGTCCATTGTTGGCCAAAATAAATTGGAACCATGCAGGGAAGAGGATTCTGGGAGATGGCAGTGCCATTTAGCTAAACCAACATAATACAAATCCACATGTAGGTAAAAGGCTACAAGGAAATTCCCCTAAATTGTTTCAGTGATTGCCACTAGGAGTTTAGTGAGTTTAAAATTTCAGTACACAAATGCAGATGTGCCAGAAACAACATTTAGTTTTGTGGTTTTGGTTTTTTTTTTGAGACAGGGTCTCACTCTGTCACCCAGGCTAGAATGCAGTGGCAATCACAGCTCACTGCAGCCTCAAACTCCTGGGCTCAAGACATCCTCCCATTTCAGCCTCCCCAAGTACCTGGGACTACAGGTGTGTACCACCATATTGGCTAATTTTTTAATTTTTATTTTGTAGAGACAGGATCTTGCTATGTTGCCCAGGCTGGTCCTAAACTCCTGGCCTCAGCTGGGTGCAGTGGCTTATGCCTGTAATACTAGCACTCTGGGAGGCCAAGGCGGGAGGATCACTTGAGGTCAGGAGTTTGAGACCAGCCCAAGCAAGAGTGAAATCCCATTTCTACTAAAAATAGGAAAAATTAGCTGGGTGTAGTGGCACGTGCTTATAGTCCCAGCTACTCAGGAGGCTGAGGTGGGAGGATCACTTGAGCCCAGGAGTTTGAGGTTGCTGTGAGTTAGGTTGAAGCCGCAGCACTCTAGGCTGGGCAACAGAGGGAGACTCTGTCTCAAAAAAAAAAAAACAAAAAAAACACAAACCTGTTGGCCTCAAGTGATCCTCCTGCCTCAGCCTCCAAAAGTGCTGGGATTACAGGCACGAGCTATCACACTCTGCCCCTGAACATACGCATATTCTATGACCCTATAATTCCAATCCTTTGTGTATACCTAACAGAAATGTGAACATATATGCCACAAAAAATACATATAAGATATTCACAGAAGCATTATTTGTTATAGCCCCAACTAGAAACAACCTAAATAACCATCAACAATTGTATGAGTAAAAGTATTGTGGAATACCAGAACAGTGATGAAAATAAATGAACTGTGGCTACATGTAACAACATGGGTAAATCTCACATGCAGAATGTGAGGAACCACAGACAAAAATGCATTCACACAAAAAACACATCCTAGAGATTCCATTTACATGAAGTTCAAAAAGGACCTATGATATTGGATTTCAGGATAGTGACTATCTTTGGAAGGAGGGAGGAAGTAGTGACCAGGAGAGGAGTTGGGAACTTTTGGTTTGCTGGTAATGTTACAAGGATGTAACACATTATATGTGATATTATCACAATAACACTTTGTGATTATTTCATTAAGTTGTACACATGATCTGTGTACTTCATGTATGTCTGGATGTTATATTTTAATTCGAAATTGTACACAAAAATAAAATAAAGATAGTGCTGGGTATAAAAATAACCTTAAAGGCATAAAAATTATTTAAAGTCTTCAGAGGTAGATTAAAGACCACAAATTCTTTGGAGCTGTTCCATCAATGGTGGAGTCTGGATTAGCCTCCTGACTTGCTTTCATCCTTAGAATGCAACGGACATAAGGCTGCATGAGTTCCAAGTGCAGGCCTCAAGAGGTCTTATATTAATCATTTCTTTCTCATCTTCTTGGAATTCTGAGACCACCAGGCTGTAAAGAATTCCAGCTTAGCCTCCTTAAGAATGAGAGACTATTTGGGGAGAGAGGTCCAGCCGTTCTAGCTGTTTTAGTAGTCCTGGCTGGGCCCTCCCCCACCCCTCAATACGTGAGTGTGCTTAGCTGACACCACTTGTAGTATTGATGAGCCATCCCAGCTGAGCCCAGCCCAAATTGCAGACCCACAGGATTGTTGGCAAATACAATAGTTGTTGTGGAAGCCACTAAGTTCTGAAGCCACTAAGTTTAAAATAGCATTAGAAAACTGACCCAACCTCCCATTGCAGTTAGGATAAGGTACACTTCAGGGTCTTCACACATCTTGTTCCTTCTGTCTGGACCACTCCCCTAATGTCCACCATATCCCAACATTCTCCCGCTCAACACCTGAGCCTGGCTAATCCCCCACACACCTTTCAGATCTCAGGTTAAATGTCACCTCTTCAATAAAGTCATTTCTAAACGTCAGCTGTTCCTTCTATTATACCAACATCCTCTTTTCCCTCATACACTTGTTATACTTATTCATATGTTTAGTGTTAAATGTTTGTCTTCCTGATCAGCCATTAAGCTCTACGAAGGCAGGGTCTTTTTCTGTTTTGTTTCCCATTGTATACCTGCCAGTGGGAAAAAAGTGCTTGGCACTTAGTTGGTGCTCAACAATTACTTTTTTTTTACACAAAAAGCCCCTCAGTAAAAACAATTACTTTTTTTCTCTTTATATTTTCTTCTTTGTCTTTATCTTTTTTTCTATTTCTTTTTTTTTATTTCTGCATGTTATGCGGGTACAGATGTTTAGGTTACATTGCCCTTGCTTCCCCCCAGTCAGAGCTTCAAGCGTGTCCATCCCCAAGATTGTGCACATTGCACTCATTATGAAAAACAATTACTTTTGAATGAACAAATGTTAAGTATCTCGAGGAAGAGTCTATATTGTGAAAATGTTCGAGATTGCCATTAGTCCTGTTAATCAAGTAGGATAACTTGATTTTGTCTTGACTTTGGTTTTGGTTTGTCAGAAACTACTAAAACACGAGGTCAGAGAAACAGAAAATTTATGAAAATTTAATTTTAGTTCAGAAAATATAACCTGCTTATTTCTACGTTCAGTTTTAGATGAGAATCTTATGTGTTTTTAGAGTTTATTTCATAAATTTCCAAACATACACAAATGTAGAGAGAATAATATAACTAACTGCTGTGCATTCATCAGCCATAATGATTTTTTTTAGCAATGTTTCATCTGTTCCCATCTCCCCTTTTCTTGCTGGATACTAAAGAAAATCCTAGACAGAATGTCATTTCACTTGTAAATGCTTCAGTATGCAGACAATATGTTCTTTTAATAATACCCAACAGCCTTAGAAATTCCTGAATGCAAATTAGGAAAGCCTAACATTGCAAGAAAATCCTGGAATTTTGTACAAATACCTACACTATGCATGAATAGTCTTTAAATTTCCCTGCAATTATGAGATGGAAGTGTTTAAAATCTTCATCCAAATGGAGAACAAGAAATAAGACAACTATATCATTATTAAGAGAGTGGCATATTTACCTCATTTCTAGATGTGTATATGCATCTTATTTTTAATAATTGAATAAAAGAAAAAAAATTGAATAAAAGAACAAGCAATTTCAGTATTATCATCATCTTAAATGTACAGTTAAACTCACTTTTAAAAAAATGCACAACGTATGTGTTGCTCAAATGCAGAACAGTTCTTTTGGGCTCGTAGGTCACAGTTGAGCATGTTTCATTTCCTGAATTTGATTTTCTTCCATAGCTAGAGGTGATTTATGTTTATTTAGAACAATCACCTCAGCCTGACAAGCTAAGGCAGGGGCCCCCAACCTATGGTGAGTTGTGTAATTATTTCATTATATATTACAATTAATAATAATAGAAATAAAGTGCACATTAAATGTAATGCACTTGAATCATCCCAAAACCATCCCCCTGGCCCACCCCAACCCTGGTCCGTGGAAGAATTGTCTTCTATGAAAACGGACCCTGGTGTCAAAAAGGTTGGGGACCACTGAGCTAAGAGAATGGCATGGCCACTGTAAACTACCTTCACGATGCTATTCTCTCTTTGCCTAACTGGTCAGGGTTCTCTCTTCTCCTCCATAGTCTATCACATTAATGCCACTTGGCATCATTCTCGGAAGCAATTGAGAATCATTAGTAAAAGCTCAACTCCTTTAAGAAGCAAAACCAGCAAGAAAATTCACCATGTCCCGGTTTTCTAGACAGCATCCTCCAAGATCACACCTAGGTGCTTAATAATTTAGCCTTTTGGGCAAAGTTCTCATTAGAATAGATCAAAAACATGAATAATTCAGGCATTTGCGAATCATACTACTCAGTTGTGCTGACACTGGCCAAAAAACACCTTGAGCACTTACAAAGAGGCTCAGGGTGACTAGATCAGGTGACTGGGTCATGATGACACCAAATTTGGTTAATGGGAATCCCAGGTCATATCTGACAGTATCAAACTACAGCCCCCGCCTAGTATATTTTGCAGGTCTTTTAAGTCAAATGTCTCATGCACGTCAAGATTCCTGCCAGGAAATCAGACTCTACATCCCTATTCTTTCTCTCTCTGGTTTCCCAGATCACTCTTTCATTCCTGTCCTCCTCAAACCCCAACACTTCTGTATTCTTGGCAGGTGACCTTGCTTCCTCCTTAACTGAGAAGACAGGAACAACCATAGGGGCGCTTCCCCCAGCTCCCCAGCCTACATCTGCCCACCACCAGCATCTACACCTGCTTACTGTGCCTTCCTGCCTTTTCTGTAAGATGAACTATTCCCACCCTATCTAAAGCCAGCTCCTCCGTGTCTACACTGCATCCCGTCCCCTCTCCCTCTCTCAAGCACATCATTCCACTTGCTCTCCATTCCCTATCCCACGTCATCAATTTTTCATTCCCTAATAGATCTTTCTCATCAGCATACAAACATGCTGGAATTAAAACTAATTCCTTAAAACTAATTCTCAATATGGATGGCAGATGAGCACATGAAATGATGCTTAACATCATTAGTCATTAGGGAAATACAGGTTAAAACCACAATTAGGGTGGAATGGTGCACACCTGTAGTCCTAGCTACTCCAGAGGCTGAGGTGGGAGGATGGCTTGAGCACACTCAATGCTGTAGTGTGCTGTGATCGTGCCTGTGAATACCCACTGTGCTCCAGCCTGAGCAACACAGAAAGACCCTGGCCCTAAAATAATTTTTTTTACAAAGTTAGAAAAAGCCCACAATGAGATACCACTACACACCAATGAAAATGTCCAAGGTGAGAAAGACTGACCTGTAGCAGGTGTTGGTGAGGGTATGGAGGAACTGGAACTCTCTTTCACTGCTAACGTCACTTTCCTCTGAGTGGACAAGAAATGTGCTACCCGAGTGACAAGCAATTCTTTTGGCTCTCCTTGTACTCTGCAATGTATTTTCCTTCCTGAGTTTAAATTTCCTTCAGAATATAGGTTGGAAGTGTCTTAAAATGTCGAAGACACAATTATCACATGACCCAGCCATTCCATTCCTCTCTAAGAACTGCGATTCTTAAGTCACATCTTCCTCCCATCGTGGTAAAAACAGCCACAACACCTACAACCGCCTCCACCTGTTGCAGCACATCTGCTGTCGGCACGTGAGCTAACTCCAGGTGAGCCGCCTCTAGGCTCCCACATTTGAGGACTTCTTACCAAGAAGTTCTTGAGTAGTTTTTACTAAAAAAATGTGTCGCTGGAGTTTTTGCCATATGACCAACTCTGCGGTCTCTGATCAATTTATCCATATTTGAACAGGGGCAGAAAATATTGGGAGAGCCCAAAACTGCTCAGGCACGTATGAAATGCTATAGGACAAAAGAAACAAAATGCTGTAGGAGGCTGATTTTTTCATGAACGAGAAATGTGAGCGGCTCTGTCTCAACTTACAGATGGGCTGGAGGCAGCATTTTAAGTGAGTTAATTAAGGAGAAATCGCAACTAAACCGAACGTAATGAGAGCGGCCGCATCTTCTCCTCTAGGGCCTTATTGTTTTTATTTGCTCTTGTCCCTGATGTAGGTGCTTCGGGGGGCTACTTGTATTGGGCAGACATGCCCCTCAGATCCAATCAGTCAAACTTCAGGGAGAGGGCATTGTCATCCAAAAGTTTCGGGGACCTGGGAGAGATGTCAGGGCTGAATCCAGAGGATTGTTCTTAAGCCTCAGAGACTCTCAAGTTCTTATCTAGACATGGCCTTGAATGGATAGAAGGTCGGGATACATGGAATCCCATCCTGGCTCTGTCTTTTCCAGCTGTCTGACCTTGGGAAATTCACTTAATCTCTTAGAACCTCAGTTTTCTTATTCATTTATCCATACATTTTTATGGAGTGCCTATTATGCTCCTGGCACTAGAAAGAAAAGTTATTAATTAATTGGCTAATTAATTAAGTCACTCACCAAATATTACTGGTGTAGAAATAATAAATATAAATATAAAAAGAGTGTGTCGAGGACTATGTTAAGGAAGAAGGTACAGCCCCACGAAAAGTTCAGTTTAGGTTTTTTGTATATCTTTCATGCTCCTTCTAACACGCTAATATTTTCGTCTACCTTCCTGAAGGGACCAAATATAGTCGTAGTAACTGTTTTAATGTTTTTATCTATTAACTCTGTGTCATTTCACTTGATGGACCCTAGCTTCTTTGCATGCCTGGTAATATTTGTTTTCTTTTTTTGGTAGTTAATTACTATCAATCAGAACAGTTGTCATAACAAGTTGTCCATTTAATGAACAATGTTGCCTCCTATCTTAGTTTCTTTATTTTTTAAAAATTTCAATAGATTTAGGGGGTACAAGTGTTTTTTGTTACATGGATGAATCGTATAATCCTGAAGTCAGGGCTTTCAGTGTACTGGTTCCTGGTAATATTTGAATGGACGCCAGATATTGTGAATTTTACCTTGTTGGGTCCTGGATATTCTTCTATTTTAAAAAAAATATTCTTGGGCTGGGTGCCATGTGGCTCATGCCTGTAATCTCAGCACTGTGGGTGGCCGAGGCAGGAGGATTGCTTGAGGCCAGAAGTTCAGACCAGCCTGGCCAACATAGTGAGATCCCATCTCTAAAAAAAAAAAAAAAATTAGCGGGGTGTGGTGGTGGCACCTGTAGTCCCAGCTACTTGGGAGGTTAAGGCAGGAGGATCGCTTGAGCCCAGGAGTTCGAGGATGCAGTGAGCTGTGATGATGCCACTGCACTCCAGCCTTGGCAACAGAGCAAGACCTGACTCTACAAAAAATAAAAACAAAGGAATAAAAAAAACATTGTAAGTTCCTGGAAGGGGAATTTTGGGTTAAAGACTTTATAAAGTATTAAAGCTTTTGATAATAAGAAAATACAAAGTTTCTTTTTAAAATGTCTATGTGTGTGTGTGCATGTGGACACCAGAATACTGTATTTATTTCTAGAGGAATACTGATTTCTCCAGAGTCCTTGGTCCTTTCTTCGTGAGCATAAATTTTGCATCTGCCTATAAATGTCACCAGAGGAAGGCAAGTCAGAGGGGATAAGAATCCTGGAGTCAAAACCGTGGCACCATATATGGGGCTAGAGAATGAATGGAAAGTTCCATGTCAAGTGTAGAAGAGAGTTTTGTTTTAAATCAAGACATTCATCTCACGGAACCAAAATCTGCCCCAGGGATAGAGTGAAACCCTTATTAAAACAAATATTATCACAAGCAGCGCAATGAAACGCTGTCCAGGTTAAGAGCGAATGAGGAACGATTTGGTTATGTTCAGGGATTCCGAATGGAGGTTGAATTTTTTTCAAATGTTCCCTTTCAAAAGCTGGCTCTTTAACTGGCGCGTAAGCACCTGTTCCTCACAAAGGCTCTTTGAGTGTCTGTCCTGGTGGGTGGGATGTCGTCAATCCAACCAAATGTCATTATTCAAGATGCTGAGTAGATGGTGTTGACCAGTAAACAAGATCCTGCCTCTTCTGAAGCTGATCTTCCAGTGGAGGGAGACATTGAACAAACAAATAAACAAGGAACGCTGACGTGGCAACGGGGTAGTGTGACGCTAGGGCTCCCTGTCACCACTCATAAGCTTATGTCCTCGAGACACCGTGTGTCCCTTCTAGAGAAGTAGTTTGGAGATTTCATAATAAATGTGTCTGAGTCTTTCTGGCAAAGCAGTCGGGGGCTGCGCCGCGTGCATCTGTGCTCTGGGGACTGCTCAGTCGTGCAAGGCCACGGCTCCCGCCTCACCCCTACCTGCTGTGGAGTAGGCAGGTTTGCGTTTCCTGTGCCCCACAGGAGACCTGAGGTCAGGTCCCAACTCAGCTGTGTCACAAGCTGAGTGGCCTCAAACGAGCTCCGTTATCTCTCTGAGCCCGAGTTTCACCACCATATCAATAATGATAAGACCTCGCCTGAGTCCTGCACGGGAATAATGAGGAGCCTGTGAGAACACACACACGAGGCCATCTGGGGCGTCCTGTCGTTCTCCGCACTCATCTCTGTGTCTGGGTAACTGCTTATGTGCTTTCCTGCCCTCTCCAAACCTCAGTTTTCTTATCTTTAAAAGGGGTTTTGCCACATGAGGAGCACCACAGAGAAACACAGTCCATGGTGTCCGGCTGTACTCGAGCCCCCCAGTCCCTCCTGGTCCCCAACCCCCTTTTTGCCTGGCCGCAACAGGAAGATTGCTGACCCCCGTGGCTGCTCCCTGCCACCCTCTCAGTGGCTCCTGCTGCCCCCCCGCCACAGCCTCCTCTCCCTGTCACTGCCTCCTGGGACCAGCCGGACCAGGAAGGCTGCACAGCCACAGCTCGGCAAGCGTCTCCTCTCCCCAGGCCAGAAGCCAGAAGCTGCCCTTGCGTGTGGCGTTCAAGTAACCTCCCCCAAAGACAGGTCTGGCCTTGGCCTTGGCCCTGGGCTCCTGGGAGGTGGTCTCCAGCCTCTTGGAAGGTCCTGCCTGACAGGAATACCTTTCCTTGCTGGAGGGCATTGGCCACGAGACATTCTGACGATGTGATTTATGGTGGGGCAGTCAAAGAGAAACAGAGCCCGGCATTTGCTAAAGGCAGCGAGACAGATGTTATTCAGACTACTGCAGCAGGGGAGAGAGACTTCTGCATAAATCGAGCTCAACTCCGGTCTGCACAGAAGTGACTGGGCGTTTTAAAGGGAGAACTAAGGAGGAGGAGTGGACAGGAACTCGAGCAGCAACAGGGAAGTGGGCAATTACAAAAAGCAGGAAAAGGGGCTGTTTTCCAAGGTCTGTAGGCAAGGAAGGTGTGGGGCCAGCAGCAAGTTCTTCCTGCAGCCTGCAGCCTGCAGCCTGCAGCCTGCAGCTTACTCACCTGGTCAGGAACTGAAGGGGTGTGGGGTTTGCTGGTCATCCCAGGGACACATGGCCCCGAGCTGTCAGAACCCAGGCTACTGTTTGTTCAACTGTCTTAGTGTAGGGGACAAATGAAATCGCCAACACTTTGTAATTCTCCACTTTTATTCACCTTTACCAATCTGTGACTTCTATCTATAGTTCTATTTCCAGTGGATAAATCTGGACTGAAACCCCAATTTGGGGCTAAATGTCATGTTTTTGGGAACCGAGTCCATGCTAAAAAGAGGTTCATGGATTGAGGTGAAGGATATCCCAATCATCTGATTTGATCATTATCCCTTATGTACATGTATCAAAATATCACAGGTACCCCCAAAATATGGTCGACTGCGATATAGCAATAAAAAATATTTTTAAAAAGAGGTTCATATAAATAGTGTGTGAGATTAAAAGTAATGAATACACATGATTTTTAAAAAAACGCGAGATAACTTTTCCTTCATGTGATGACTTTTGTCCAGGATGTCCATAAAGTCTGATCACATAGAAAAGTATATACACTGCCATCAAGAACATCAATCTTTTTAAAAAAAAGTAATATTATTTATATTTCCAGATTTTATGGACACTCAACATTTCCTTTTTCCCCCTGCTCTTTAAAAATTAACTCTGCAAGCAGAGTAAGGTGTTGGCCTTTCTTATTCATTGTAATAGCCATTGGATGAATGTTCAGGTGTCTCAGAACCATTCGCAAAAGGACAGAAGGACATAAATACAAGTAACTGAGAGTCAGTGTGCCCATCAGTCGTTTCAGATATAAGGAAAGATAATTAGCTGACCCTTACATAGGACACATTTCAAATTATTCTCAGAGCAGACAGTGATCAGTTTTGTGTACGCACCCACCATCCATAAAATGCAAAAGATTTGTAAAATGCCACATCTGGTTTTTTTGTTTTTTTTTTTTTGAGACAGAGTCCCACTCTGTTGCCCGGGCTAGAGTGCCGTGGTGTCAGCCTAGCTCACAGCAACCTCAAACTCCTGGGCTCAAGCGATCCTTCTGCCTCAGCCTCCCAGGTAGCTGGGACTACAGGCATGCGCCACCATGCCCGGCTAATTTTTTTCTATTTTTAGTTGTTTGGCTAATTTCTTTCTATTTATAGTAGAGACGGGGGTCTCGCTCTTGCTCAGGCCGGTCTTGAACTCCTGAGCTCAAGCAATCCGCTCACCTCGGCCTCCCAGAGAGCTAGGATTACAGGCGTGAGCCTCTGCACCCAGCCTACATCTGATTTTAAATCTTAATAATTCATTGCGGCGGGCAGTGGCAATAATAACCGCACATCAGTGCACAAACACGTGTTTCTGAAGCCGGGACCGGGAGCGCAGGAGCAGACGTGACTTGAAGACAGAGAAGTGATGTGAAGGGTCTCTTAGGACTCGGTTCAGACCGAGGCCATTAGGCACACACTTCGTGGAGGCGCCAACGTATGAGTTCTGGGGAGCTAAAAGCTAGACGATGTGGTTCCCTGCCCTCAAGCTGCTTAAAATAAAATAGAATGGGTTTTCGTGAAAAAGACATGAACATTTACAAAGAAAACATCACTCGCCAGTTCCCGCGGACAAGTGCGAGCGATGTCGGTGAAAGGGGCGTAAATAACCTGTGTTCTTCACTCATATTTATTCTCCCCTCCCATCCTATCATAGCAAACACATAATTCTCACCATGCTTTTATGGGCTGAATTGTGTCTCCTCAAAAAGATACAGTTTAATCCTAAACTCCCGGTACCTCAGAATGTGACCTCATTTGGAGATAGGGCCTTTGCAGGGTGATCAAGTTAGCATGAGGTCATTAGGGTGGGCCCTAATCCAGCATGACTGGCGTCTTCATAGGAAGGGGAAGTCGGGACACAGGGACAGACGTTCCCAGGGAGAACACTCCGTAAGCCAGGGAGCATCCAAGACAGCCAGCAACACGCCAGGAGCCCGGGAAGAGGCCGGGATCAGACTCCTCACAGCCCTCAGAAGGAACCAGCCCTGCTGACACCTGGATCTCAGACTTCCACGGAACTGTGAGAAAATAAGTTCCTGTTGTTTACGTTACCCAGTGTGTGGTACTTTGTTGTGGCGACCCCAGGACACTCGAACACACCATGTGCCAGGGACTGTTCTGAACACCTCATGTGTATGAGCCCACTTGATCGTCACGTCAACCCTGTGACGTGAGTGCTGTGATTGTCACCCCCATGTCATAGATCAGGACACTGAGGCCTGGAGCAAGGTGCAGCGACTTGCCTGAGGCCACATAGCTCGTAAGTGGTACAGCTGGGATTTGGTCTGTGCCCTTAACTACTCCGCCACACTGCCTCTCCATCAGCCCTGGGAGGAAGCGTAGGCATGCCAGAGAAGAGGACACTTCCAGTGTGGGTCACTGAAGGGCAACAATTAGGGAAGGGCCTTTAAGAGTGAGGACATCCAGGCAACAGTATTTCAATAGGGGTGAAGCCTGGTGCCACTGCCCAGCTGCTATGTTCAGCCTTTGGTTTAATTAAGTAACTAACCCGGAGGACGATCTCTTTCCTACCCTCTCCTGCCCTTCAGGAGGGCGGTGATGACCGCCCTGTTGAGAGTAGAGCAGCTGAAGAGCTGTGAACAGTGGTTAATCCACCAACTGCGGTGATGGCTGGAAATGTTCCCCCCCACACCCATTGCAGAGAACATCAGCAGAGGCCTGGGGTACTGGGTGACTAGCTGAGAGCCTCCCACCTGACACTGGTTGGTGCTTCGTGGAAGAGCTTATTTTATTGGGAGAGGGGAGGGGTGATTCTTGAAGGCCAGGAAAGGGTGACAAGGACATGGCTGGAAAAGCTGAGGAATGGGAGAATCTCTTCCCTCTGGGATCCACTTGTAAAGACAGACGCTTTAATTTAATGGAGAGATTTCTCGGCACACTTATTTATACGCAAGACCCAGCGATTTGGAACAGTAAAGTGAGCAAATCCGTGGGAAATGTTACCCCGAGATGAACTCTGGGGGAGGAGAGATTGTATTACAGCCGGACTCCATTTCTCTCTGCTCCTAGCTCCCATTCACATCCTAAACTTTGTTTTCCTGTTTTCTTTTCCACTTCTAAATCATGCTGTCTTGCATATACATGGTGAACCTGTTTCTGAACACAGTCGCGCCATATGCAAATAAATTAGTGACATGTTAATAATAAGCAAACCCCTACTAGCTACTTGGAGGCCAATCAGCACTGGGATGCCACACTGGTTCTCTCCACCCAGCCAGGCCACCAAACATTCTCATTTCACAGATGATAAGACTAAGGCCCAGAGTGGCAGGTCAGTGTCTCAGATGACAATAACAGCAGCTAACTTTAACTGGCTGCTTCTGACACCGTCAGACACTGTTCCTTTATACTGTTGTCTTTATTTGGGGGACACCCCCACCAGATCAGACTGACACAAAGATTTTGGTGCAAATAGTTTAGTTGGGAGGTGGCTGCAGGAAGTGTGGCCAGGGAGTGTGACACCAAGGCAGGGAGCAGGGAAGCCCAAAAGGGTGCAGATGGATGGGCCACTGCTCTGGGCAATGGGGCCCATCCTGCTAAGGTGTGTAGGATGCACCCCAGAATTGTCACCCTGAGGACTGAGCAACCGAGGGTTTACCACCCACTCCTGTCACCCGGGAGCATCACCTCCCAGGCACTTCCAGTCTGTTCACACATGAACTGGTCCATCGAAGCCACAAAAGTGACCTCTGGCAGGGGCAGGGAGCTAGGGTAGGGCACCAACAGCACCCACCACTCTACCCCTTGATCCTTGCCATCCTTTCTCTCTGTATTCTGTATTTAAATGCCCACAATGTGGGAGGGAAAAAATGCACTGTCCTGACTTATTAATAATACTATTTATTAAAGGGCTTCCTCTGAGTGAAGTACACACTTGCAGTCTACTGGCCACTCCATGTATGATGTAGTTACATTTATTATCTCCATTGTTTTGCAGATGGGGAAACTGAGGCTCAAGCAATTTACCCAAAGTCAGTAAATGGTGGGGCTGGAACTTGAACCAATCTGACTCTAGCACCTTGATCTTAACCCCCTGGGGACAAGGAGCTCAGAACCCAGAGCCCTGGCTGCCTGTGGGAATGAGGGATGGGGAAAAAAAGCCTGGCTCACTTTTGTCTCCGGCGGCAAGGACAAGACAGAAATTGGTATTTCAATAAGACATTATTAATTGTAAAGTGCAGGCAGTTGCTCTTTGCATATGGTTCTCAGCTGATGGGTGCATACGTGTGTGTGCGTGTGTGTGTGTGTGTGTGTGTGTGTGTGTGTGTGTGTGTGTTTCTTACCAGAAAAGTTTTCTCTGGGAGAAAAGAGCCTTGGCTGCTTTACATTTTAAAGTTGCCAGTTTGTTAAAAATCAGGCTGGAAATTGCTTGTTAAGGCAAAAATGTGAAAGACTGTAGTTGCAGCACGTATGACCAAGGATGTAATTTTTCAGACTTTGCAGAGAATTCTTGGATCAAACCACGGATGCGGTGGCTGATTTTAACAGGAGCTGTGAAGAGTCTAATCCCTTTAGTTATAAATGCATTTGGGGCCAGAGCCCAAGTCCCTGTTGCGCTAGGGAACTTTTAAATCATTTGTTCTACAAGCTCAGAATATACCTCCAATCCCAGGTCCACGCTGACCGACACTTGGGGCTGGAAGGGCCCCAGAGAGCCCGGGTGGAAGAGAAGGTGGTGAATACAGGGAAGTCATCTGATTGACAGTGACAATGGTCACAGGTTGGCCATCCAGCCAGGCAGGAGGCCCTTATGCCTGAGCGTCCCTGAGCCTGAGCCTGGAAGGACGGCCGGGAGGATTCCTGCTCTGGGGAACGGGGTGGGTGACTCCTGCACCCACCCAGCCTTGCCTAGAACACGAGCTTCTACTCGGGCCCAGCAACAAAAGTCCTTCCCATCATGTGTGTCATGGGACAAGGAGGGTTGAAGAGAGAGAAAGGGGACAGAGAGGCTGAGTGTCCGAGAATTGTTCAGTCAAGTGAACAGAAAGTGAATGTTTCCCAAGACTGGGAAGCCAACGTCACATGAAACGAGGAAGGCAGAATGTGATGGCAGGTCCAGGGAGCCAGGGCTAAGGAGGGGAAGATGACATGGTCACAGTCCTGGTCAGTGGCTGTCCGCGTATGACCAGAGGTGAGGCTGAGGCAGGACGTGCGTAAACGATGAAAATTTTAGAAAGAGAAGTGGGTGCAGAGTGGGCTGGCGCCACGCTCTCTCCTCGGGGAGAACCACCTTCCTCCACGGGGGAGCCGGGCAAGAACAGAGACCTGGCACAGACTGGATCCTACTCTTCTTTTTTTTAAAATTGTGGTAAAATATGTATAACATAAAATTTGCCACTTTAGCCATTTTTAAGTTACAATTCAGCGGCATTCATCACATTCGTAATATTGTGCAACCATCCCCAACATCCACCTTCAGACCTTTTTCATCTTCCCAAACTGAAACTCTACCCACTAGGAACCCTACAAGAGCCAGTCCTTCTAGATGGATCCTGAGTGGCTAACTGGGCCTGAATTCAAAACACAGCCAAGCGGCCATCTGCCGACGAGAGGTCACACACGTGGTCTGCGTTCCTGGAGAACCCACATGCTCACCTAACTTTGGGACTTTCAGAGCTGTCTGTTCCTGTTCAAGCTGCCGCAAAATCCCATTTTGCTTCTTGGACCCAACCAATAGCCGGTGACCTGCATCTACCAACCAGAACCGAACACATTTGTATTCTTCATTTGCATAGCAGACCAGAGTGGGAACCGGGGTGGAAACTTCCTCTATAAAAGACAACCCCTCTCTTTGTTCTCTTAGAACACACCTTTATTTTGAGTAGAAGGCTGTGACTATTTACTGGAATAAAGTCTCTCTCTTTTTTAAAAAGTAAATCCTTTTCCATGTATTTGTTGACATCATTAAACACTAGCTTCCCATTGCCCCTCCCCAGGCCCTGGCACCTACCATTCTACTTTCTGTCTCTATGAATCTGACTCCTCTTGGAACTTCATATACACGGAATTGTATAATTCCAGTGTTTGCCTTTTTGTGACAGGCTTATTCCACTGAGCGTGATGTCCTCTGGCTTCATCCATGTTGCAGCAAGTGTCAGGATGTCCTTCCTTTTTAAGGCTGAATAACAGTCCCTCGCATGGATGAGCCAAATTTGTTTATCCATCATTGGTGGGTGGACATCAGGTTGCTTCCACCTCTAGGCTGTTGTGGATAACGCTGCGAGGCACTTGAGTGTGCGAATATCTGTTTGAATGCCTGTGTTCAATTGTTTTGGGTGTGTACCCAGAAGTGGGATTGTTGGACCTGCTTCTGTCTTTGACGTGGGTCGAGGCGGGCCTGGGAGCCAGGCTGGCGCAGCTCACCCCCACACAGCTCACCCCCGCGCAGCCCTGGGATGTGATGACATCACTTTGGTTCTCAGAACCTGGGTCTCCTCTACTGTGAGACGGGATAATGATAATAGTAGTAGTAATCATGGGGCTGCTGTGAGGGGTACTTAAAACTTTGTAAAAAAAAAAAAAAATACTCGCGTATTGTGTACATTGGATGGTGTCTGGTACCCACCCAGCTTTTTCTGTAAAATCCCCGAGGCACGAGGCGCGGCCTTCCTCACGTCCACCAGGGGGCGCCCCTGCTGCAGCTCTCCCCACGGCCCGTCACTCCAACTCCTGGACAGGCCTCCAGCTCCATCGTCTCAGCCACTCACTCCATTCCTCCTCTGCCACTGCTTTCACCCAGGAACAAAAATTCCCCAAATTATTCAGGCCAGATCACCTTGTCCGATGACCTGTGCTCCCATCCCTGCCGCAGGAATGTCAGCCCATGGTGTTGACACATTTATCAGGCCCAAACGATCTCCTGCTGTAGGTAATGACCATGTCCCATGTCCCTCTGGAGGGCTTTTCTGAGGGTAAGCCGAGGTCATGTGTGGGAACGTCCCCCATAAACACAACCCGGTGTTGGGACAGCCGTGGGGATTCTCAGGCTGGACCCCAGGAGTCCCTCCTGGTCAGAACACACTTGGGGAACCGCCCTTCACCAGCGGGGGTGGCACATTTAAGTGTCCACAGGGCCTGAGCCGACGTGGCCCCGGGAGAAGAGCCCGTGGTTGGGCGCCGAGGCCAGCTCCGAGGGGGCAGGCGCTCCTGCAGCTCAGCTGGTGGGCACTTGGCAGGCCTGAATGTGGGAGCTGTGTGGCCAGATATTCTGGTTTTGCAAGAGAATCTGAAAGTGCAGATTTTTTCACAGGATATCTCTAAATGTTTCAGCGTTGACAGTTAGTTACAATTTTTTCACACTCTGATGAGCCAATCAGAACAGCTACAGGCTGGTCTCGGCCCGTGGGCACCACTGCAAGGCCTCTGGTGAAGTGTTGCCGGGGACACGGGTCAGTGGCTGAAGGGAAATACCATGTGACACTGACCATAGGGCAGACCTGAATTCTGAGCTGCCAGGTGCTCTTTGGTCCTTACCCCCTGAAGGATGAGCCAAGACCCCTGGTCTCCGATGGGAAGGAGGGAGGCAGGGAATCCTTTGGCCGGCTCCCCCAGCACCCTAGCTGAACCAGCTACCGGGAGATGGGAAAAGCCTGTTTATATCCCGTTTCCGTGAGTTGTCAGCTTCACTCCTTCTTCTGGGGGACTTTCTGCCTGAGCGTTGAGAGACAGTCGGTAACCCCAATTGCAGCATCGGCGCCGGGCTCCCCTCTGTCCCTACGGTGGCATTTCTGGTTGCACATAAGAAATGTCAACTGCTAGTTGTGCACTGTTGGTTCAACCATCCTAGGAAAGGTCAACCTGACCTCACACTGCACAAGGATGGTGCGACAGTCCTTCTGAGTGGGGGAGGGGAGCTTGTTCTTTAAGCGCCATGGACTGGAGATGGGCTGGGAAGAAAGACCCCGTGGGGTTGGGTTGGAAAGTCCTGAACGCTCTGCTCTTCACACCCACACAGTGAGTGTGATCGCAGCTGCAGGACCTAAAATAGACGTGCTTGGCAGAGGGCCCCTGAAGGTGTGGAAGTGGCGCGTCACATGCCCAGCTGACGTCTGTGTGCAGTAAGAAGCCAGACATGCGTAAGCAGGGGACGGGACTTCTTGGGGAGGTCCCAGTTTGTCTGCTTCTGACCCCAAGCAGGCAGCTGGCTTAGCGGCAGACCTGAGCGGGGGACCCATTTCCCTAATTTGGGAGCGTGAAATGCTGAGTGTCACCATCCCAAGCACATGACTCCACACACACCCCCCTCCCCAAGCCTAAATCCCATGGAATGAACTAAGTCGGATTCTAACAAGGATGAAAATAGGGCAAAATAATTCTGGTTCCCTCTCTTGTAGCCCCCCCAAAGAGCTGACTCCACACACACACACATACACACACACACACACACACACACACACACACTTCTCATTTTTCATGATTTGGCAATTTAATATCCAATCAAGAGAAAACTACTCCCTTTGCCAATTCCAGAAAATAAGACTGAGCACAGCTTGCCGGCCCACTGCATATCCCCGGCCTCGTCTCTTTGTGGGAAGCCGCCTCTGTCTCCCGAGCAGGAAGAGCACACAGGGCTTTTCGCCGAAGTCTCTATTTACTATTCTGCAGGGGAGCCGAGGTGGTCCTATCTCCGTTCTCGTCTCCTCACCAGCAAAAACGCCACTATTGTTCCATCTCTTCTTTTCTCTAAGTTCTCACCAGAGGCCCTCTTCTCATTTCCCTCACCCCTGCAGGGGGCCTAGATTTGGGACTTCACTAAATGTCATCATCATAATCCCAGCTGGCCTCACTGCGTCCTAACCACGACTGGGCCCTGTACCTGCCTCACACCAGCGCCATCTGGAAGAGCCGTCCGCCATGGAGAGGTCCTCTTCTGCCCTGTCCAACGCAGGAGTCCATCACCAGCCACCTGTGGCTGTGTGGCCAGTGCCACTGAAGAACCGAAGTTTTCATTTAAATATATTTACATTTAAATAGCCACAGGGAGCTAGTGGCCGTGGTACTGGCCAGCACACACTTAGACCCTCATAACAAGTCTGTAACGATTCCTCCCATTTTACAGATAAAGAAACCAATTTGATGTCTGATTTGGGTCCCTGAGTTAGAGACTTAGAGCTGCCACTTGAGCACCTCCCCTGACTGCCCGTCCCCATCCACGAAAACTCCTGCTAAGACAAGAATGTTCACCAGTCCCAACACCTGCCTGGCCAGGTGGGCCAGCCCAGGGCTCACAGCTTATGCTACACACATGCATGGGGACTTCTGCCAAAAGGGTGGGGGAACTTTCCCAGAAAACCATGGCTAACCTCTGAGTCTTCTATATCCCAGGATGAGGTGGGGCCAGGGGGATCACCTGTGGGACCCTCACCTCTCATTGTCTCCATTTCTCCACCTGCCCACTCAAACCCCCGGGTTCTATTTTATGAGGACATGATGTTCAAGTTCTAGAGAAAAAAACCAGTGCTGCAGAAATGTAAGTATAATCTTCTCCAGGGAGCGAGGCTATGGGTAGAAAATAAATGATCGTGGTCCCTCCAGCCAGGATACAGTACGTGGCTAGTTCCAGTCTGGGGGAATAAATTAATGTCCAGGTCACTGGAAAGAGAAAAAGCACCACAGACCTCATCCATCGGAGTGTCTGGAAGCCCCGAATCTCACCCTGAGCTGCACGTGAAAGTTTTCTGATAAAAACTTGCTGTGCGGTGCATCACGGGATCCTCAAAACAAACTTTTGAGAGAGGTGCTACCATTATGCCCACTTTACAGATAGGTACACTGAGTCAGGCTCAGGCACTGAAGGACCTGTGCAAAGTGACAACCGTTGTAAAAGGCACAACCAGGGTGGGAACCCAGCATGTCAGACCCCAAGTCCCAAACTCTGTTCTGCAGTTGCATCGGTATCTGTGATATATGGATATATCTCTATATGTGGAACTGGAATCTGTGGCGTTCTGGTCCAAGGGCACATCTGGGCGCCTCGGCCTCCGACACACAGGCACACACAGTCTCGCAGGAACGAATAGTTCTGAGACTTCTCTCTCACTTTGCAGAAGAGGCCTTGATTCATCCGAGTGGGGCAGGTCACGGGGACGGGAAAGAGGTGAGAGAAGAGAAGGACCCAGAACGCACTCCCACCCCTGAGTGTGGCCAGGTGAGTCACAGGTGCTAACTCACTTCCTGCCCCACTCGCAGTTTCTCCAACTTACAGTCTGATAGCTCTAGGAGGATTTTTTAAATTTTGTGTTTTAATTTTTGTAACCTTTTTTTTTTTTGCTGATATAAAATGTCACGTTTTAATTTTGGAATCATCCATTGATGCTGTACTAGAAAAGGTGAGACTGTCTCCTTTGCATCTTCCCACCTCCCACTCCCTTCCCCAGGATTTTTACTTGATAAAGTTCCTTCCATTTACATCCCATTCTGCTACCACAATTTCCCCAGTTGTGTGCTTTTTTCTAATTGGGGTCCATACGTTTTGATGAATTTTTTTCCTACAGATATTACCCAGATCAAGATATAGAACATTTCCATCACCCCAGAAAGTTCCCTTGGGTCCCTTGGCAGTCTCTGAAATGAGTCTTTCAGCAGTTTAAACGCCCAACCTTTATTCTAACGATACTTTGTGGTCAACAGATTTTCACTGAGTAAGAGTTTAGATTCTGAAGTTACTGCTTCTCAAAGAGGGGTCTGCAGAGCCTTAAGAATCTGAAAGTATATTCTCAGGGGTCCCAGACAAGACTTTTCCTTTAGAAGGGTCCAAATGTTACTCAAGATTGGGGAACTGGGGACGGGGTTTTCTCTCCCAACACACACAAGCCACTGCCCTCGTGCAGGGCTTCCCAGCCTCGGTGCTGTCGACACTCTGGGCAGGACCACTCTCGGTTCTGGGGAGCTGTCCTGGGCATTGCAGGGTGGTTAACAGCCTCCCCGGCCTTGACCCAGAAGGTGCCAGGAGCACTCCTTCCCTCCAGCTGTGACAGCTAAAAATGTCTCCAGATGGGGGAAAATCACCCCTGGTTGAGAACCAAGCCCTAGTGAGACAGGCTTAGGTCTGGAGAAATCAAAGATCCCTCAAATAAATCGGACTGTGACTTCTATAATGATGAAAAATAACGACTGTGGAGGAGCTGGATTTGGCAGGGAGCCAGGAGAGCCAGGACAGGCAGGGCAGGGCAGTGGAAGGTACCAAGGGCAGGCAAGCCCCAGGGGGTGGGGAGTGGGCTCCCCGGCTGCTCACGCCCACTCCTGTCTTGCCATCTCCATCGGTCTCCTGCCTCAAGGAATGTCTCGGTCCCCTTGTCGGCGAGTCTCCTGTTCTGCAGGACCAGCCTGAAGGAACAGGGCACAGTTAGGAGGCCTGGGCAGGGCTGCCAGGAGCCTCAGAGTCACTGTTGCTCAGATCACCGGTGGCCTCTGGGCCTATAGGGCAGGGACAGTGCAAGGGTGGCCGGGAAAAGCAAGGCTCCTGACTGAGAGGCTGGGACTCAAGAAGCCATCCTCAGATCCCTGCAGGGTCCACAACCCCCAGGGACCTTTACCTCTGGGTTTATCCACCTTTTTTTTTTTTTTTTTGCCCCAATCGGAGAAGCCTTATTTAAGCTCTTCTGTTTCAGTGAAGCTGCTCTTGTCCTGTTCCTGATGGAGTCACTGTTCCTGTTGGATAAACCCACCTGGCAGAAGAAGGCTTTGTGGCTGAAGCTGCCAAGATCTGAGAGATAGAGAACCTTAAGGGTTATTTTTTCATTTGTTTTTAACTTGAGATGTAGCCCAACCTAAATCAGTGCCTTGAGGGCTGACCTGTCATCTCCATGAAAATTCCTTCAATAGCAGATGGGTTAGGGGAGTGTGTGTGTGTGTGTGTGTGTGTGTGTGTGTGTGTGTGTGTCTTGGAATGGATTGGAATGGCTGGATCATATGGTCATTCTATTTTTTACTTTTTTGAGAAATTGCCAAACTGTTTTCCACAGCAGCAGTACCATTTGACATTTCCACCAGCAACTCACAAGCGTTCCAATTTCTCCACATCCTCGACAACACTTGTTATTTTCCAATTTAAAAAAAATATATGGTCACCCTAGTGGGTGTGAAGGGACTTGGGGTTTTTATAGGATGTTTGTCATATATTCATTAAGGAGGAAATCATATCAAATATCCTCTTCCAGAGAAGTCAAAGTATCTGCTTCTAGAAGTAGTTGTCACAAATAGGGTTTTTCATTAATATTTACAGACTGTCTCTGGGCATAACTGGATGCTAATGGCAAACGGAAGCAACCCTTCAGATTTGCAGACCTGGCCACAGATAGCAAAGGAATGCTCCCATTTTCTTCCCCAGTGTAGAACCTTGCTGTAATTCACAAAGAGACCTCAGTGAAAGATGTCAAAGTGAATAACAATAATATCTAGAATTTATTGAGTGCTTAAGCACATGTCAGATACTGGGCATCTATTGTATGAAACAGCTTCTATTTTTATCTCTGTTTTACAAATGGACTCTCCCAAGCTAAATAGCTATGAAATGGGAGTTAAATGGCTGTTGGGCGTCCCGGGGTTCGTAAGTGGCTGAGCAAAGGCTGACCCTGGGCAGTCTGATCCCAGAGCCCGAGCACTCGGCCACACCCCGTGCTGTTTCTCAACCGCTCCCTCACATCCTGTGGTCTCTGCCCCAGTGGGCAGGACCTGGGAGTCCAGAGGTTTACCCCGCTGTGGCCCTCGGTAAACCCACCCTCCTCTGAGCCTCAGCACCCTCATCTGAAAGGAGAGAGTTGGACAGAGTGACCCAAGGGCACATCCGCCCTGACACCCCTGGACCCTCTACATTTTGGGAAGAGAGCAGACCCTTCACCTTCGCAGCCGGCCAGAGCAGCCTCGATGTCCTTTGGGGAGACAATATCGGTCATCACCATGGCTGGGCTAAGAATTAAAGAACAAGAGTGGGTCTCTTTGCCCTGGCGCCCCTAGTCTCCCTCTGCTGACACTTAAAACCCAAGCCAAGCTGGAGAGCGTGGGGTCTGGCGATGAGGGAGGCGTCCTCAGAAACAGGCGAGGGCAGGATAGGAGGAAAGCCCTGTGCTGGCTGCGTGTCCCCACACACCATCTGGGGACAGGAAATGTGGTCTTGGCCGCCATCCCAGGTGCTGACTTGCACAGGTCCAGGGGGGCCCCCACAGCCTGAATCCAGCCCAACAATGAGTCTGGAATTGTAACTTCTGGAGGGCAAATGCATCCTCTGTTTAATTAAGAAAAGTGGATCCTGGACCTGGCCACCACTTCCCTGAGGGAATGCTTTAGAAATAGGGGTGCAGTTCATGGCTGGCCGTGGAGGAGGGTGAGGAAAAGCTTTTCTGCTTCGTCACTGTGACTCTTTGCAAATGAAGCCTGAGACATCCACCCTGTGAAGGAACCTGCCTGGGAATGGGAGGGTCCCCACTCGCCCTGCACCGAGAGCAGGTCTCAGAGTTAATGGGGCCTTTCTGCAGAATTCAAAAGAATATATCTAATGAGCAGGGCAGAGAACGTACAATCTCTTTGTGTCTGGCCAGGGCAACTCTTCTCTGCGGTGAACCAGCACACATCCCTAGGGCGCAGGCAGGGCTGGACAAAGGGTGGGGTCCTGGCTCCAAATCCAAGGGCCTGGCTGCTCCTGGGGGAGCTTATTCCCTCCCTGGAACTGCTTCAGAGAACCCTGATCTGTGATGTTTCACATTTTCCTATGGAAAAGGTATTACGAGTAACACATGTATTACTCGCGTAACTAAGATTTAATTTTTAAAAGGCTGCTTACTTGGAAACCACCATGATGTCACTCCTCCAGTTCAGAGACTTCCTGATCTGCGTGTTATTGTGTTTTCAAGTTAATTAAGATCTTCCCTCTCTGTTTTGTTCTCTTCACAGGAGTTGTGAAATTATTTTAGGTATTGGTTTCCTTTGGGGGTGTCTGTCTCCACTCATTAGAATGTAACAATAACAACGTATATTAATAGAACTTACTCCACACCAGGCACTGGTTTAAGTGCTTTGTCTATAAATTAATTTATTTATTAATTAATACGCCCATTAATACGTCCATCTTACAGATGAGGACACTGATGCCAGAGAGATGAAGTGATCCGCCCAAGGTCACGGAGCCAAGAATCAAATTCCATTGTGGACTCTGGAATCTGGCTCCCAACCAACCACCAGCCATGCTGTCGCTGGCAACTGCTGGCCCATACTAAGGCAGCACCCGGTGCTTAGCGATGTTTCAAGGCATGTTTGTGGCCCGCCGAGAGGCATGTGGTATCAGAGAGAGGAGGGGAGCAGTCGCATGTCCTCCCTGCACGGGTGCTGTTCCCATCAGCTCAGCACCAGGCTCTGGCTTGAAACAGGGTCCTGAGCCCACCAAGAAAGGGCCCACTCCTGGCTGCAGTGCTCCGGCTGGTCCCCACACTCTCAGGGACTTTACATCAGAAAGCATTGCCCCCCACCCCGCCCTATGTATCCGGCAGCACATACTGGGGGTCCAGGCTCCCTCTTAGGATATGCAGCTGGACCCCAGGCCTACCTTTGGGAGCAGGGTGGGACCTTGATGTTGGCTGGGAAGTAGATGCTACCTCCTGTGGGACGTGTCCCCACCCTAAGCTTAGCCTACGTACAGACCCTGTGCTCAGTCTCTGGTTGGAGCTGGTGTCAGATGAACTCAGCAAATAACCCCTTCGTGCTATTTTTATTTCAAGAGAATACATAGGATATTTGCAAACGAAATAAGGTTAGTGGCTAAATCTGGCCAGTGCTTGGGCAGATCAAATTTCTTATGATTTAAGCAGAGCGTTTAAACTTCTCCTCAAGCCTAGGGCCAAGGACAAAGAAGCTCTGGGCTCTGCCCCAGGATGAAGGATGAGCCACATGGACACGTGGGCAGTGCTGGGGAGCAGAGAGCCACTTACAGGTGCTAACTCGTCCCTGCTGTGTGCAGAGAGCACCTGCGGACCAGGCTTGTCCTGCCAGCGCCTGGGCAGGAAATCAACCCGCAGGATGTAGCTCATGTTTTGGCAAATGAACAGGAACAGTGTGTTGTGTCAGGGCTTCCCAGAGAAACAGATCCAATAGGATATAGAGTTATAGATATAGATGATGCAGGTATACGAGATGGAGGTTTACTGTGGGAATCGGCTCAGGAGACTACGGAGGCAGAGGAGTTTGCTGTCTGCAAGCTGGGGGACCCAGAAAGCCGGTAGCATGACGCAGCCACGTCCAAAGGCCAGAGAACTTGGAGTTCTGATGTCCAAGGGGAGTGTCCCAGCCTCAGGAGAGAGGCAGAGAATTTGCCTTTCCTCTGTCTTTTTATTCTTCCCAAACCCTTGGCCGACTGGATGGTGCCTGCCCAGACGGGGCCAGGGCAGATCTAGCTCCCTTCCTCGATGCACTGATGCAAATGCCAGTCTCTTCCGGGATCACCCTCACAGATGTAGAGATCATACTTTACCAGCCCTGAACCCAGTCGAGCTGACACCTAAAATTAACCATCACAAATAGCGTTCACTCTGGTGTCTGAAAGAGGAAAATTATTCCCCGTTTGTTCTCCTCCTCGTGAGCCGAGGGGGTCTGTCTCCCAGGCAGTCGGCTATGACTAGTGGATGCCTATCTCTGAAGCTGCTCACTCATCCTTGGCTTGGCAGATTTCTAGATTTCCCCTGAATTTATGAGAGGGAATCTTGTGCTTTTTTTCTTTTTAGTTTCAATAGGTATTCAAAAAATTTTTTTTAATTGCAGTAAAATATATACAAGATTTATGGTCTTAACCATTTTTAAGTGCATGGTTCAGTGACATTAAGCACATATTGTTGTGTAACCATCACCGCCATCCACCTCCAGAACATTTTTCTTCTTCCCAAACTAAAACTCAGTTCCCATTAATCACTCACTCCCTAACCCTTCTCCCCCAGCCCCTGGCACCTGCCGTTCCACTTTCTGTCTCCATGAATCTGACCACCCCAGATCTCATATCACAGTATTTACCTTTTTGTGACTGGCGTATTTCGCTTAGCATAAAGTTCTCAAGGTTCATTCATGTTGTAACATGTGTCTGGATTTCTTTCCTTTTTAAGGCTGAATAATACTCCTTTGCGTGGTTAGACCACATTTTGTTTATTCAATCATCCCTGAAGGGCACTTGGGTTGCTTCCCCCTTTTGGCTCCTGTCAATAATGCTGCTAGGCACATGAGTGTACAAATATCTGTTCGAGTCCTTGTTTCAATTCTTTCATGTATATATATAAGGGTAGAACTACTATATCATAAAATCACATTTTTAAATTTTTGAGGAACTGTCATACTGTCTTGCACAACGGCTGCACTATTTTACGTTCCCACCAGCAGCGCACAGGAGTTCTAACTTCCCCACATTCTCACCAACACTCATATTCTAGTTTTTTCTTTTTTTTTGATAGTTGCCATCCTAATGGGCGTGAGGTGCTATCTCATTGTGGTTTTGATTTGCATTTCCGTAATGATTAGTGGCGCGAAGCATCTTTCCATGTGCCTGTTGGCTGTTTGTACATCTTCGTTGGAGACACGTCTACTCAAGTCCTTTGCCTATTTTTATCAGGGTTTTATTTTTATTGCTGAGTTGTAGCAGTTCTTGATACATAACCTCAATATCAATCCCTTATCAGATATATGACTTGCAAATATTTTCTCCCATTCCGTGGGTTGCCTTTTTGCTCTATTTATAGTGTCCTTCGATGCACAAAAGTTTTAATTTCAATGCAGACTGATTTATCTATTTTTTCCTCTGTTGTCTGTGGTTGTGCTTCATTTGTAAAAAGCTGTTTATCTGGAAACCACCATGGCTTTTCTTCTGCAGTCCTGATATGCGGACCACTGTGTTCTCCGAGTAAGATCTGTCTTCCAAGTGACTGCTGGGGGTTCTGCCTTCAGTTCATCCTGGGGAGATGGGTTCTCCATTGAGGGGGCAGTTCGCCTGCACCCCCCAGGGCCAGCATCCGTGCTGCCATCCCCCAGTTAGTGCTGTAGACCGAATGCTTGTGTGTTCCCTACAGGGGCTTGAAAATGGCTCGTTTTGGTCAGTCTTCCCCCTTCTGGCACTTAGTCATTTTCTGCCATAGACAGAATCTATTTTGAACAGCATTTTTTTGTCTCCTGCTTCATACGTGTGGGTCTCCTGTGGGTTTCACATCTGAGATGCCTCATTCCCTCACAGACTCTCAGAAATAGAGCCAGCCAAGTGGGAGAGCTGTTCCCAGGCACAGATGGCACCCGTGGGGGAGAGGAGACTACTCTGGTTCTCTTCCACCCAGGCCCGAGGAACGAGGCCAACTTCTTGGCCACCCTTTGAAATCAGAAAGAGCTGACCACAAAGTTCCTTTTAAAGCCAGTTGCCAGAAGCCCTGGATCCTGTAAATAGGTTGCACAGTCGCTTTCTGTTTCCTGGGCTGAGACTGTGGTGGTTTGCAGACTGACGGCTCTAGAAATTCAGACTTCTACAGGTGCATGTTCTCTGCTTAATTGGCATCACTTAGTGATGCTGGTAAGTGGCCAACTGATGGGGGACGGGGGTGGATTTCAGGAGCAAAGTAACTTGCTGTGTCTAGAATGAGGATTTGGGGGAAGGGATGGGGCCAGGAGAGCTCTAGAGTCACAGGACTTGGGGGTTCTGCTGTAAGGTGGCCACAGCCATCCTCAAGGGGCCACCACACTCTACAACAACTATCTGAAACCCCCCATTCTCTCCCTGAGCCTTTGATCTCAGTCCCTTCCCTTCCCCCTCGCTCACCACTTACTGGTAGGGTCCTGGAAGACTTGAGGCAGAAACCAGAGTCTCCTCTTCCAAACACACAGACCTCCCTTCCTCCCTTCCTCTGCCCAAGCCTGTTGACACCCACGACTTGGACCCCTCCTTGCATCCCTCCCACCACCTCTCTCAGATCCACCGGGCCCTCCCCATCTGCCTTTCAGCAGGCTTTAGCCCCTCTCATTAGAAACAGAACAAAACCCTCCCAGAACTCTTCCCCCCTCCAGCCATTCTCTTCTTCCTGATTTTGCAGCCAAACTCCCCCAAAGATGCCTCTGACCTCACTGCCCCCCATCTGCCTCTCTCCGTGAACCCTCTCTCTGTCCCCACCCCTCCATTCTGGTCACGGATGCAGGGGGCGCGCCAGTCCTCTTCTCACCTGTCCTCTTGGCTGAGAGATGCTGGAAAGTTCTCTTTGCTTGGTTGGTGCAGTTGCTGCCACCTGGCTTGAGCTGCCTTCTCCGTTTCCTTTGCAGGCTCCTCTTCCTGCACCAGGCTGGACGCTGCCCCCTCCCCCCATCCCCACTCCCACCCCGCGACTCCATGCTTCTCTGAGCTCTGACATTCTCATCAGTTTCAGTTGCTTCCTATTCACTGTCATTATGTTCTACGAACTCAGCACAAGCACCCAATTATCGAATACTGAGCCATGGCTCCTGGGGAAACACAGGGTTAGATATACTCGAGCCTCTCTGGTCACATTTTCATCCACTGATCAATATGTGGCCGTGTTTTACGTGTGTTTCTGTGTAAAAACACATTATTTAATATAGACTGTTGATTCATTAACACTGAACTTGCGTCCAACAGCACTATTACTCATGCCTGAATGACGTCTAACACACGTATTTTCTTTTCAATATTCTAGATATGTGATTATACTATATGCAAATAATTATACCTATAAACACTTATTTCTTTCCTTTATTTACGTGCCTTAGTTAATACTTCCTGAGCAAGATGAAATAATTTGAGGCAAGTGGACATTCTTGTCTTTATTCCTGCTTTTAAAATAATACGTGGCCAGGAGCGGTGGCTCATGCCTATAGTCCTAGAACTCTGGGAGGCTGAGGTAGGGGAATCACTCGAGCCCAGGAATTTGAGGTTGCTGTGAACTAGGATGACACCATGGCACTCTGCCCGGGCAACAAAGCAAAACTGTCTCAAAAAACTAATAATAAAATAATAACAATAATAATAGTGTTTCTAATGTTTTCCCTTTAAACATCATGCTACACACATGTACATAGTCATGTTAGGGAAGAATCCATCTCATTCTAGTTTGCTAGGATTTTTTATTAAGAGTAGAGCTTGAACTTTGACATCTGTTCAGATGATTAACAGGTCTCTTTTTGTGATCTTTCAAATCGATGTACTATCTTAATGCTTTTTCAGACACTGAGCCAACCTTGTGTTCTGGGAGTGTACCTTTTTAATGGAATACTAAATTCTTAAAAATTTTATTTTAAAATTTTGCATTGGTATTTAAAAGCGAGATTGCTCTATAGGCCTCTATCTTGGAAGCTGTTTTCATTAGGTTTTAGTATCAGCATTAGGCTGTCATTATAAAAAGAATTTGGCAAATTTTCCTTCTTTTTAATTTTATAATTTGTGATGGAATCAGTCGGAGTGGAACTTGTTTCCAGGGTGGTTTCTCTGATTACATTCTCATTGTCATCAACGGTTGCTAGACAGGCAGCAGCTCTCACAGAGGCAGAGAGAGGAGGGGCTGCCGAATCAATGAATAAGCTCAGCGCGGCTTGAATGTGTTTGGGAGACAAAATCGGACTGAAGCAGTCTATGCACCTGCAGGTGCCGCCCCCCAGGATCATCAGCCCTCAGAAGGCCCCATTCCCCTTCTCCACGTGCCAGTGAAGCTCTGAGCCCTCTTAGGAGGCATGCTGTTGTTTGAGGGTGTATTCGTGTCCTGGGGCTGCTGTGATAAGCGACCACAAACCGGGTGGCTTAAAACAATAGAAATTCATTCTCTCACAATTCTGCAGGCTGGAAGTTTGAAACCAAGGTGTCATCAAGACCACACTCCTTCTGAAGGCTCTAGGGAAGAAGCTTCCTCGCCTCTTCCTCACTCTGGTGGCTCCCAGCAAGGCTTGGCTTGTAGATGCATCACTCCAACCTACGCCTTCATTTTTACCAGGCCATCTTCTCTGTGTGTGTGTCTGTCTCTTTTCTTTTTATAAGGACATCAGTCATTGGATTGGTGGCCCAACCTAATTCAGTATGACTTCATTGTAACTTACATCTTAATTACATCTACGAAGACCCTACTTCCAAATAAGGTCACACTCAGAGGTACAGGGGTTAGGACTTCGGCATCTCTCTTTGGGAGACACAATTCAACCCGCAGCCGATGGAGAGCATCCATCCGCTTTAAGACATTCCTCACTGGTTCAAACCCCTCCCTAGGAGTGATGCCAAACCATCCTGTGACCACACCCCCGTCATCATCTCTACAGGTCAGGGATGTGCCCCTGAGCACAGTCAGAACAACAGCCTATTCACGAGGACCTATTGTGTTCCAGGTGCTGGCTCCAGGTACAGTGATCTGCCCAAACACGAGCCTTTGTTAATATTGGATGGTTGAGGAAACTGAGCGAGTCACCAGTGAAGGGAGGTGCCTTGCCCAAGGCTATCTGGCCACCAGAAGCAGGGCTGTGGCTGCAGAGCCATCCTTACCCTTTCCGGTGGGTCTGCTTGTTGGGCAGCAGGGGGGCAGAGACAGAGGGCAAGTGGGAGTGAGCGTGGCGCTGTGCAGGGGACTCCTCGCCCAGCCAAAGGCAGACCCAGGCTGGGTGGCTTCTGCTGCCCAGTTCCTTGAGTCCACCCCCAGACTCAAACCCCAGGTTTGAGGAAGGTGGAAAGGAGGAAGGTGGGAAGAAGCAGGACTGCCTGAGCAATGGTGTCCCGGGAGGACTCACACGTTCCCAGATTACCCACACTCCCAAGGATGCTGCCCAATCCCAGCCACAGGGACAACACGAGGGGCCCCCAGACCCCTTCAGGAGTGAAGGACGACTCCTCCTCACTGCTGGGCATGCTGCCAGCAGACGGCTCTCAGCCATGGATCCTTTGTAGATGTTGACGCGGCCTCAGGTTGCACAGAGGCATGCTCTCTTCCCAGGACATCTGCGTTCACTGACTGACTGACAAAGGGGTGTGAAGACCCAGCCCCGTGCCTCAACTCAAGCCAGCTCTGAAGGGCCCTGGCAGTTCTGGCACTCCCTGTGGAGTGGGCTGAGGCCTTCATGGAGACTGCACAGCAGCTCGGCTTTCCCCGCAGTCAATCCTGCCTCCTTCCCAGCCTGCCTTCCTTGGGGGATGACCCCAGGGACACACCCCCGTCAGTGTTCTGCCAGCTCATCTGCATCTGCCACACAGCCTTGGCTGCTGGAATGGTCCCACAGATCACCTTCTCCCAGGGGGTGAAGTCAACATCTTCCGGGTGTGCACTTGGAAGGGGTCTACATTTCCACTCTGCACCCCTCGCTTTGGGTGCTATTAACACGCCAACCCCATGTAAAGTGATGGCTTTTAATTAATATTTGTCCTCACTTACCCTTTTGTGCTTCTGCAGAGTGTCCTCTAGGGCAGCAGCCTAGTTGGGGAGAGGTTGAAATCTGGTTCATAAGACCCGACTCACCACCTTGCCGTCCTTTCAACCAGCCCCCGTGGATTTTGAGCCGGATCCAGCTGGTGGATCCACCTTTCACTCCACCCTTTCGGGTACCCCCTAAGACATCCTGCCTGATTCTGAGGAGTGCCCAGCCTCAGCTAATCAAAGCACCAAAGTGCCAAGCCACCCTCTGCAAGGATCTATTTTTAAATTTATTTTTACCGAAATATGTGCATAGCCCAGCTTAGCATGGCCTAGACGCCAGTCTAAGGGCTTTAAAAATGTTAACTCATTTAATCTGCACATCAACCCCGTGAAGCAGGCACTAGTCTTATCTACATATTATGATAGACGAGGAAACTGAGGAAAAGAGAAACCGAGGAACTTGCCCACGGCCACACAGCTAGTGAAGACAGAGCTGGACTTGAACCCGGCCAGGATGGCTCCAGACTCCACGGCCTCCTGGATGACAGCAGTAACTTCCTAACCGGATGGTCTCCGTGCTGCTTCCATCTCACCAGGCTCCGGCATGTGGCAGCCAGATGTCCTTTTACAAATGGAAGCCTCGGAAGGAAGTTCTGTCTCAGGCCGCACGTGGATGAAAACGTTATGCTCAGTGAAACAAGCCACACACAAAGGACAAGTATTGTCTGATTTCCACTTATACGAAATATCTGGAACAGGTGAATTCACAGAGACCGAGAGTAGATTAGAGGTTACCAGGGGCTGGGGCGGAGACAGGTTATTGCTTAATGGGTACAGAACTTCTGTTTGGGGTGATGAAAAGAGTCCTGGAAACGAATAGTGGTGATGGTTGCACAATGCTGTGAAGGTGATGGATGCCACTGAGTTGTGCACTTAAAAATGGCTAAAGTGGCAAATTTTATGTTATGTATAGTTCGCCACAATTTAAAAAATTACTAATGTAATATATCAGAAACCATTGAATTGTATACTTTAAATGGGTAGATTGCATGGTATGTGAATTACATCTCAATAAAATTGTTTTTTTTTTTTTTTTTGATGGAAGGCTTACATCAGGTCGATGTTCTTCAGTAGAGAAATGCCAACCTGACTCAGCTCTTGGGGGTCTTCCACCCCCAATCCCTCTCTGATAACCTCCCTCTCCTCCCCACTCACTTCTCAAACCACTTGGACCACTTTGCTGTTCCTCCAATACACCAAGGATACCCCCACCTCAGAGCCTTCGCACATGCTGTTCCCCTGCCTGGAACTCCTCCCAGATCCCAGAGCTAGGATTACAGGCGTGAGCCACCGTGCCTGGCCCCAGTTGCCTGCATGGCTCACTCCCTCGCTTCCCTAGGCTCTTCTGCTAGATGTCATCTGAGACACGTTCCTTGACCCATAGAATAGCACACACACAACCCCAGTGTTTTCTGTCCGCTACTCATTCGATTTTTTTCTTCTTAGCACCTTTCACCACTTGACTATTACAAACATTTAAAACATTTTTGTCTTTACCAACCAGAATCTTGGCACTGTGAGAGAAGGAACTTTATTTAAGTCCCTAGCCCCTACAAGAATGCTTGGTGACAGTACATGCTTAAAGTAATATTTGTCAAGAGAGTGAAGAGCTGCATAGAATTCCAGTTTCTGGGCGCCACATAATGTATTTAACCAGCTTTCACCACTATTAACAATGTTGCAGTGTATTTAGGTCTTTGAGTCCATGTCAGAGTGTCCCTAGGGCATAAATTCTCAGAAATGGAACTGACATGTCAAAGGTCATGTGCATTTTTGGGGTGGAAAGATGTTTCCAAATTGTCCTCCAAATATGGCATCAACCATGCAGTGGCTGACTGTCCTATCAAGGACGTAGGCTTTCCCCACACCCTAAATGACAATATGCTACCTTTTATCTTTGCCATCTGAGAAGTGAAAAATACTCTTTCCTCCTAGTTTTAATTTATAGTTCTCATTTTGAGTAAGTTTGATCATGTCTTAAGGCCATTTGTTTGATCTGTAGCTTCAACACAATCCTGATCAATGATTTATACAATAAACCCTTATTAATGAACATGTTTGTTGTTCCCATGATTTCAATATTTTAAATGAAACTTCAGTGCACAGATCATATGGTTTTGCATACTTGTCTGGTGATCTCCTTCAAGAAAAGTATAATAGAAACACTGTTTCAAAGGATACACCCCTTTATATTTGGGGTGGTTAAGTCAGTCTTCCAAACTCTGTTCCAGTTATTTCCACCAATAAAGTATGAGAACATCAATCTGCCTCCTGGAAAGATCTGTAATCACTTACACTCCCAAAACAGAGCATGAGAAGACCTGTTTCCTTGTACCCTCATTACTCTGGGTTTTGTTATTTATTATGCCATAAAGAATTTTATCTTCCCCAAAGAGAGGTCTGGCCTTTGACCAGGGCTCCTTGCGCTTGGAATGTCCTCCTGATAAGGGTGCCTTCATTTGTTTGGAAACCTTAGGCCAGGCCGATAGTCTAACAACGTGATTTAGGGTAGGAGCTTTGAGTCATGTGGCATCACCTTGACCTCTGGACCGGCAGGAGACTAAGGTCTGCTACGTGGGTGGTCAACCATATCTACGTGGCTGAGCTCCATTAAAAGAAAGCCTAGACATGCAGGCTGGGGTGAGCATCCCTGGTTGGCAATACATCACATCTGTGCATCGTCATACATCACTGCTGGGAGATGTAAGCGCTGCTCACAAATCCACGGGGAGGGGAAAAATGGAGCCCTCCTCAACTCTGCCCCATGCTGAATCCCTTGGCTGAGTTTAATCCATGTCCTTTTCCTGTAATAAACCATAACCATGAGTCTAATGGCTTTGCTGAATTCTCTGGGTCCTTCTGGCAAGTTATTGAACTTAAGGCTGGTCTTAGGGCCACTCAAACTTGCACTTATCCATGCAAAAAATCTGACAGCCTCCTGTGTGGCCCATGTATGCACTGCTGTGGAAGGAACAGAAGCATCTGCTTCCATTCACCTGCCTTTTAGGGAGTACTAATGGTTCCAGTTTTTCCCCAATCTTAGCTATTTGAGCTTCTACTCTAGCTCATGGGGTTCTCGGAGATCTCTTGGGATGTGGCTAGGGTGCACCCTCCCATGCTGGTTTGAGACTTGAGGACAAAACCTTGATGAATCAAGCACTCCGCTGGCCAGGCCACTGTTTGTGAAAGATGTGGAAGACTAAAAATAGGCCACACGTTCCCAAGTGGGAGAACAGCAAAATAAATCATGGTACATCTCCCAGGTGGAATGTTATGCAGCTGTTCAAAACAACCACCACATACACACAAAATAATAACCACAAAGACTGTAGCAACATATAAAAAAAAGTCCATGATATAGTTTTAAGCAAAACAAGCAGAATCCAAAATTGTATCTGTGCTGACTCGAACTGTGTAAAAATACATTTGCAAGTGAACAGAGATGGGACGGGACATAGAAAAGTGTAGAGATTGGTATGGATGATTTTTCTTTGTTTTGTCCTTTGTTGTTGATGAAGCAATCGATATGGATTGAGAGAGGAAGGAGACAGGGAGTACATCTCATGCCTCTGTGTTGAAGGGTTGTTGGGGAAAATGTATTGGTCTTTTCTGCAGTGCTTTGTACAAGGGGGCCGCTGGGCTCTTTGCATGGGGGTCACAGGTCCACAGACATTCAGGGTGGCCATGTGGACCTGCATTTCCGAGTGTGAAACATGTCCCACCTGATTTCAAGACAAGTGGGTTTTTGTTTTTGTGTTTATTGATTTCTGACTTCTAGATTTCGGAACTGTGAGACAATATATTTCTGTTGTTTTAAGCCACCCAGTTTGTGGTACTTTCTTACAGCAGCCATAGTGTTATGGACTGAACTTTGTCCCCTCTTCCCCCCAAACTCATATGTTGAAGCCTTAATCCCCAATACCTCAGAATGGGACTGTTTTAAAAGATAGGGCCTTTAAAAGAATAATTAAGTTAAAATGAGCTCATCAGGGTGGGCCATAATCCAATCTGACTGGTGTCCTCAAAAGAAAAGGACATTGGGACACAGGAGGGACCCCGGGCATGTGTGTGGACAGAGAAAATGCCGTGTGAGGACACTGGGAGAAGCTGGCTGTCTGCAAGCCCAGGAGAGAGGCCTCAGGAGGAACGACCCTGTCGGCACCTTGATCTGGGACTTCCAGCCTCCAGAACTGTGAGAAAATAAATTTCTGTTGTGTAAGCCACCCAGTCTATGGTATTTTGTTATGGCAGCCCTAGCAGACTAACACACCCAGGAAACGAATACAGGAGGAATCTTTTGTTACGAGTGACAGAAAACATTGTATGATTTCCGCAGAAAGGAAATGTACTACGGGAAATCTAGAGTAACTCGCTTTTCAAACTTAAATATATTTATTTTAAAAATAAACCGTCTGCCACTCCCATAAATAGACAACAGCAATCATATCCGTGAAATCCTGAGAACACACAGGAGTCATTTTGGCTTCAGGTGGGGCTTGCTAAAGCATCCACACAGCTTCACCAGGATCCATGCCTCAGCTCTGCATCCCGGGGTTGGTGCCAGAAAGGCTTCCCCTCTGTGATCACAAGGTAAATGCAGCAGCTCCCGAAAATACCAGTTCCCGAAGCTACACTCCGTTCTGGGCTTACAGCCAGCAGGAAGGAGAACGCCCTTACCCACCAGCCCAGTCCTGGGCTTTGCTCTGATTGGACCATCTGAGGGCACAGGCCCATCTCTGAACCAATCGCTGTCTCCAGGGAATGTGATCTACCAATGAGCTTGGGCCTCAGTCACGTGCTCCTCCCCTGGTATAAGGGGTTGAGGGTGAGAAGTGGGAGGTTGCTTTCCTGAAACACTTTGGGCTGGTATCTTTGGGTGGGTATCTTAACGGAGGTTGGGGCGCTGTTAAGAAGAAGGGTGAAAAGATCCGAGGTGGTCAAAAACAGCAACTGCCCCAAATTTCATCCTCATAGTGATGCAGGGAGGCAGGAGCTATTACTGTCCTGTGTCTGTATGAGAAAGTCGAGCCTCTGGGAGAGGAAGGGAGTTGCCAGAACTGGCAAGTGGGAGAGTTTGGATGGAAACCTTAGTCTCTCAGTCTGTCCCCAAAGACTGTCTCTTTCCCTCACGTGCACATTCTTCCCCTCTAACTTCCAACACAGAATCTCTGCCCGATTCCTGTCCTAGGTGTTATCTACTTGAAATCAGCCAGGATGGGAGTAATTTACACCATGGAAATTGGCCACTACTACATATCAGGGCTTTTCCTCCAAAGAGCCAGTGAACCTTGATAAATACCTGTTGTCCTTGTTCTTCCTACTGGTGTCCACCCTTTGGAGCCTCCATCTCTGATCTCACAAGTGGATCCCTAATGTTTTAATTTGGTCTGAAGAGATATAAGTGTAGGGTGAGATAGAGAGGCTTAAGCGAGGGTGAGAAAAGCCCAGGGCTGCAGCAGAGTAAGTGTGAAAACAGTGTCCTCTTTGTATCAACAAGAAGGAGCAATTTGGGCGCCTCTCAGCAGCTGAGGCTTCTGGCAACCCGCATTCCTGCGCAGTCACTCACCAGGCAGGCACTGACAGGGCTTGCCCCTCCTAGCTGAGCTGGGGCTGTCCTAGCCCACCCATTCCCGTCTTTTGCAGATCACCTGTTTGCTGGGTTTCCCTGGGATTCCTCTATCAGTGTCCTGCACTCACAAGGCTGGGGGATCAGGCAGGATGGATGGGACGCTAAGATGCACCCTAGATGCAGGCAGCAGCTGAGGATCAAATCTATTCCTAGATACGTATTCTTGGCTTAGGGTCCAATAACACTGTCCCCATCGTGATGGAAATGTTCTGTATTGACTTTGTCCAATTTGTTGGCATTGGCTACATATGGCTATTGAGCACTTGAAATGTGGTTAGTGAGATGGAGGAACTGAATTTTTAATCTTATTTAAATGCACTTGATTTAAATAGCCACATGTGGCTAATGGCTACCATATTGGACAGTGAAGGTCAAGAGAAATACTCCTTCCTAGACACATATACATGTTTATTGTTCTGCTGTTTAAAATAGAGGGAAACTGGGAACTACATGAATGTCTATCAGTAGAATGGATTGATTAAGGCTAATGCCCCAGAGCTGTGCAGCATGGTTGGGTAGCACTGCCATGGTGCTAGGGGACATAGACTTGAGTACAGCCCCCAGAAATCTCACTTGCTCCTGCAGAAGCTGGCTGGCCCTTTGACAAGGACTCCAAACGCAAGAGGCCCCTGGGCACACTGTGGCAGTGCCCTGTGCACTGTTCCTTCTTGGGGTTCCCTCCCCTGGCATTTCTTGTGCAAAGCTCCTCAGAATTGGGTTCAGGCCCCATGAGTCCCATCGTGTGATTTGTACCCAAGCCCTTTCTCTGTCAAACATCCTTCGCCACTTTTATTCAATCCCCCAACCAATGCCCAATTCTCCTTTGATAGTAGAGTTTGATGCCCATCCCCACCCCAGTAGATTGGATCAATAGTAAAAACAAAGCTGGCAGAGAGACAAATCAGTTACATTTCCATAGTAAAATGGCTTGAGTGCTTGTATCCTGATCCCTGAATCATTTTGTAAGAAACTACCCGACTGTCTTCCAAAGTGACTGTACCATTTTGCATTCCCACCAGCAGTGAACGAGAGTTCCTATAGCTCCACATCCTCACCAGCATCTGGCATTGTCAGTGTTGTGGATTTTGGCCATTCTGATATGCATGTGGTGGTATCTCACTGTTGTTTTCATTTGCAGTTCCCTAATGACATGTGATGTTGAGCATCTTTTCATGTGCTTCTTTACCATCTGTATGTCTTCTTTGGTGATGTGTCTATTCAGATCTTTCGCCCATTTTTAAATTGGGCTGTGTTTGTCTTATTATTGAGTTTCAAGAGTTCTTTGTGGATTTGGGATACAAATCCTTTATCTGGTATGTGTTTTACAAATATTTTCTCCCGGTCTGTGGCTTGTGTTTTCATTCTCTTAACCCTGAGTCATTTTGAAAGCTCAGAGTAAAGATGGTTGGGGTACATGAGGGTGAGAGGAGGATAATCCAGGGGCCGGGGGAACAGTCCAGAGTGGGGCGGACTGGCCAAGGAAACTGGCCTCCCTCCTGCCTCGCCCTTCACCGCATGCAGAAGTATTGGGGCTTCTTTCCAGTTTCCGAAAGTCTGCTGGGTCTTTAGGGGTGAGAACTTTGCTACAGGGCCAGCTACAGAATTTGTGGAGCCTGCTGCAAAATGGAAATATGGACCCCTTGTTCAAATGACTGGGGAAAAAAGTATGTTAAAAACACTGAAATGTAAAGCTGTTTCCTTTCTTCTGTAGTCTGTCTCCTGACTTGTCATGGTGTTTAAAAAATTTTTTTTAAGTTTTATTTATTTATTTAGAGACAGAGTCTCACTCGGTTGCCCTGGGCTAGAGTGTGGTGGCATTATCATAGCTCACAGCAACCTCAAACTCCTGGGCTCAAGTGATCCTCTTGCCTCAGCCTCTAGAGTAGCTGGGACTACAAGTGTGAGCCACTCCCCACATGCACCCCTGCCTGGCTAAATTTTCTATTTTTAGTAGAGATGGGGGTCTCGCTCTTGCTCAGGCTGGTCTTGAACTCCTGAGCTCAAGCGATCCTCCCACCTCAGCCTCCCAGAGTGCTAGAATTACAGGCGTGAGCCACCGTGCCTGACCTGCGATGCCAGTTTTAAATACCAACATAGAAGCATTTAACTTGTCTGAGGAATCACCAAGATGACACAATTCATATTTTGTAGCTCATATATGCATATGTATTTCCTTCTTACCACAATGGTGGGAATACCATGCCAAAATAACTCAACTGTTTTTATTTAGCTTCCTGACATGGACACGTTCTGCTAACACTCTCTACTTTTGGTGTACTGATGACCGAGGAAGAGCTGACAGGAAAGGAACTCTGCCCTATCTCACACTCTCCTTCCATGTCATCATTTCCAGCGTAAGTGGTTGGCTCATACAGGGAAGAAACACAGTAAGAAAGGACAGGCTGGGGTTCTTTGGTGGTTCATGTTTCTTAGGATGCCATTACATTCTTTTTGCATTTGAAGCAAGTTCTGGTTCAAATGGAAAATGTGGCCTCTCTGGGCTGTCAGCACCTGCTCACCTCGTACTAGCTTTGAACCTCACCGAACTCCCACGCGTGGCAAGTCCACGGGGCATCAGGAATGTTATGTGGAAATGGGGCGGCAAGCAACAGCGACACACCATGCCTGTCACTGCTGTTCATGCTCATGCCTTGTTGTCCATCAGACCACTCAGAAAACACAAGTTGAAAGATAAAATTGTTAAGAATTTCAAGAAGACAACAGCAGAGGCTTAAGCCAGATAGATGACTCTTCTGAGGCCCTGTCTGACCACAAAACTGCTCGCCCATGAAGCCTGCCCTGCTCTGCTGATGCTGCTGGGAGTGAGCAGATGAAGGAACACAGTGGGGAAAGAGACTGGGGTTGGGAGCGAGGAGACAAGACAGAGGTGACAAAGGAGTGTGGTTGGGGCATGCATTCTGCTGCTCAGCACTGTGAGCACTTAGAGAAAACCCATGGCCCTAGGGACAGGCGGCTGGCCTGTTCCCCACAGGCCTGTGCAAGAGGAGAAGTTGGAAAACATGGTATAAATGTCCACTGGGGATTCAATGCAAAGATCAGCCACCATTAGCAATGATCTCTTACTTTTCTGAGGAGCGAGCCAGAAAACATCATGCTGAAAAGTTAAAAGAATGACAACACTAAGTGTTGGTGAAAACATGGGGAGACCGGAAGTGCACCCTGCTGGTGGGAGCATAAATTGTCCTCATTCACTTACAGAGCAATTGGCAATCTGTAGTGAATGGAGAATGCTCGGATCTCACAGCCCAGAAATTGTGTTTCTAGACATATTCCAGAGAGAACGTCTTGCGTGGAGCACCAGAAGCAAGGTTGGAAGATGTTCATCAAAGCATCGTTTGCAATAGCAAACAATTGGAAACAATATAAATGAGCACATTTTAAAAAATAAAATACATATATTAGAACAAAGGATTTCTATAAGGCAGTTGAAGTGCACATCTATCAAGAATAAATTTCAACAGCATAATGTTGAGGGGAAAGCAATTTGAATACTGTGTACAGCGTGAAAATGCACGTGTAACAACACAAAAACCAATTCTCTCCATTGTGTGTCGATGCCTGCCTAGGTGGTAAAGTGCAGAAGTGTAAACAGTAAGGATGCAGCCAACTTCAGGATGGGGGTTGCCTCCAGGGAGAGAAGAGTAAGATCCAGGAAGGATGGAAAGGGGATTTCTGAAGGTAAAAATCAGAAACATGCAAAGCAAAAATGTTACTATGTATTAATTCTGCATGGAGTGTACATGAATATTTATTTTATTCCCTAGAGTTTTCTGTATGTGTGAACAATTTTATTTATTTATTCATTCATTTATTTTATTTTTTATTTTTTGAGACAAAGACTGGCTCTGTTGCCCAGGCTAGAGTGCAGTGGCAAAATCATAGGTCACTGCAGCCTCAAACTCCTGGGTTCTGGCAATCCTCTGGCCTCAGCCTCCCGAGTAGCTGGGACCACAGACACGTGCCGCCATGCCTGATTTATGTTTTAATTTTTTGCAGAGACAAGAGTCTCACTATGTTGCCCAGGCTGGTCTCAAACTCCTGGCCTAAATGCTAACTTCTGCCTCAGCCTCCCAAAGTGCTGGATTACAGGCTGCAATTTAAAGAAAACAAAAAAAGTGCTGAATAGTTTCTCTTTTTGTTTTCCAACCCACTTCTCCGGTCTTCGCCTCTTAAAGGCAGGGAAACCGAAGCCTGCAGCGGGTGGGGATGGGGCCACAGGATTGCAGGCCATGGATGAAACCAGGCAGGTGGCAGGGAGATGAGACCAGCTAGCCACTTCCGGCATCCGGTTTGGCTCCGCCCCGCCCAGCAGTATCCATGGCAACCAGGTCCATTTGCGTGGCTGGACCAGCAGCCAAGCCAGGCCATCAGGTTCTCCAGGTGGGAGTCAGAGGCGCTGCCTAGAGGGGCATTTCTTAAATATAAAGAGCAGCGTTGTCCCGTCGCGCTGGGTCCCTCACAGCTGCATCCCCTACCCTTAGGGGAACCGCGAGTCACTTCTGAAACTGCTTTTGTTAAACTTCAGCTGCAGCCATTGACCACCGAGGGTGTGCGGGGCGCCGCCTGGTGTCCTGCACGGCTCTGCACATGTGTCATGGGTGTGTGTCCTTGTGGGGACCCCCCAGAGCTCGCGGTGACAAATCACTTAGAGACCCCAAGAGAGGAGAGGGCTTCAGAAGCTGCCAGTGTGCACTTCTATCTAGCAATATGCCCATCCTTTAAAAAAAAATGTTTTATAAGTTTGTTTTACTCTAAAAGTAACATAAATCTGTAGAAAATGTGGAAAAATCACCTCACCACCCACGCATAGCCAGAGCTAACACTTGCATCTTTATCCTCCGGCATCCTCCTCTCCCATTCATTTTTGAGAAGTTAGTTTTTTACCAAATGGGAAATCTGTAGCATCAGAGTGATTTTCAGCCACATCTCTGGAGACAGGTAGACGTGGATTATGATACAGCTCCTTTGCTTAACTGCCACCTTGGGCAAATGAATGAATTTCTCTACACCTCGGTCCTCTGACCTGTAATATGGGAATGGTAACAGCATCTACCTCATAGGGTCACTGGGAAATTTTCGATGATAAAATGCAAATAAAATGCTTAGCCAGTTCTGAACACATAGTACACAGGAAGTAGAACTACAGCCACTGCTAAAATGATGGCAGCAAAATATAGCATGGGATAATTATAATATTCTATAATCCATTTTTAAAAATTTAATACATCATGATTGGTTTTTTTAATCCTTAAATATTACCTAAGGGCGTGATTCTTACTGAGCACATGAAAATTTAACATAGGGATGGATGCGATAACTTATTTAACCAATTTTCCATCACTGAATTCTGGGGAGGGGATGGTTCCTGATTTTTCCTTTTCTAAACAATACCACAGAGGATATCCCTTATTCATTGTTTACTTATTGTTGATTCATTAGCTTTTTTGTTCAGGAAAACCTTCCCCTTCCAAGATCACATAAACATTCTCCTAAATATGTTTAGTTCCTTTATGGCTTCATATTTTTAATTGACTTCTTTAATCCCTCTGGAATTTATTTTGATACCATAAAGTGATAGCTAAGAAGTCTAATTTTATTCTTATTCATAATAAACTAATCAATTGTCCCAGCATCATTTATGGAAGCAGCCAACCTTTCCTCCTTGATTTGCTAGCCCACGTTTATTGGATTCTAAACTTGTCTGTGTACTACTCTCTGTTGGCTTGCGGATTTGGTGGATTTGCACATGGCTGTGTTGGTCACAAGGCAGCACTGTGTTGAGGCTCATGGAAACTCAACCTTACAGCACTGGCTCCAGGATCAGAAAGGAGTTGCCAAGCCTTGAGCTCTCCTCTAACCAGTCTTGATTGTATGTTTTCTTTTCCCCACCATGCACAATCCTGTATCCTTGCCAAGCCTCAGTTCACATTGTCCATGCTCAGCCACATCTATCTATGGTCATTGTCATGACTTGGAAATCTCTCAGCACTTACATATTCAGCCTCCTCATGTGTGGCAGATTTTTTTTTCCAAAGATGTCCTCATCAGTAGGTTTATCCATCCTATGTGCTCTTTTTACAAAACGACCGACAAGCCTCCCCTGAAAAGCCAATCTCTGTGCCCTCTGAACCCTTAATGGGGACAGAGTTTCTGCTTGGGATGATGAAAGAGTTCTGAAAATGGATAGTGGTGATGGTTGCACAAATTGCGAATTTATTTAATGCCACTGAACTGTACACTTAAAATGGTTAAAATTATAAATTTTATGTTATGTATATTTTACCACAATAAAAAATACTGAAAAAAAAAAAAAAGCAAAAACCAATCATCTCTGCTTCCCCTTCTCTAAATTCCCAAGCCACAGAAATCACCCCCACTAAGTTTGGGGTAATTTGTTATGCAGCAGGAGCTAACTTATATGACATATTCTCCTGCCTTGCAGGAAACCCAGCCTAGGGAATAGTATGTGTATTTTCCAGAAATACATTATAAATTTTCAGGGCAGAGCCTCTCCTCAAAGCACCTAAAACACCTCCAAGAGCACCAGTAGCTGCTTAATAAATGTTTATGGACTTAAGTTAAAGATGCTGTAAGCTACAGATATGATCTTCAATTCTTTAATAGTAAGTAAAGTTACATCCTCTATCAGAGACTCTATGTAGCTCAGCATATTGGAAAGAATAATAGAACTATTATTGGACCCTCCCAGATACCAGGCACATCATATACCTTGTGGTTTAATACCCAGCTTTTGGAGTCAGGCAAATCTGGGTTCAAATTATACCACCACGTTTAGGCTCATCTTGGTGTAATCTTGAGCAAGTTACTTGATCTCTCCGGGCCTTAGTTTCCTGAACTGTAAAATGGGTATAACATAACCTCTTACAAAAAGCTATTGTGAGGATTGAACAAGAGAGATGCATACGAAAGCATGAACAAAAACTTGGGGCATATTTAGTGCTCAAGATGTCTTGGCTCTGTCTCATCTGCTCCTCGCAATGGCTCTATAAAGTAGGAGCAGTCTTATCTCCATGTTACAAATAAAGAACGTGGCTCTATATTAGTTTTCTAGGGCTGCCATAACAAAGTACCACAGTCTGGGTGGCTTCGACCACAGAAATTTATTGTATCTCCATTCTGGAGGCTGGAAGTCCAGGATTAAGGTGTTGGCAGGGTTGGTTTCTTCTGAGGCCCCTCCTTGGCTTGCCCACAGCCGTCTTCCCCCTGTGTCTTCACGTGGTTGTCCCTCTGTGAGTGTTTGTGTCCTGATCTCCTCTTCTCGGAAGGACACTGGTCCTATTGGATTAGAGCTCACCCTAACCCTAATGACTTCATTTTAACTTAATCACCTCTTCAAAGGCCCCGTCTCCAAATACAGTCACATTCTGAGGTACAGGGGGTTAGGGCTTTGACGTATGAATTCTGGAGTGACACATCAACTCGTCACAGCTCCCTTTCCGTGTTATTTTGGGGCTCTAATTCTGAAATAGGTGGAAGCATAGATTAGCTGGGACATCAGCCCCAGCGCCTCCCGGTTTCAGGGCTGTGTCTAGACCAGGAGGAAGCGCCCGGTCAGTGCAGAACGGCCTGGCTGTCCCAGCCTCAGCAGCTCGGTCCACGTGGGGCCAGGCCGGCCGCCTCCACCACCGCCCGAGCAGCCTTGGCAGGACTAGAAAGAGCCAGTGAACCCTTGTGGAGAGATGCCTGTTTAGACAGGTCCAGGCTGGCAGCCGGCAGCGCTTACCTCCAGGAGAGGGGAAAAATTATCTGTTGGCTAAATGGAAAAGAAAAAGCCTTCAATTAACGACTCGCTGGGGGTGGGGGGAGGGTGAGGATTGGTGGGGGCACCGCTAGACAGTAAAAATTTCCATCTGTGGTGGCTGT
>NW_012137969.1:2416080-2423417 GCF_000956105.1 Propithecus coquereli | reverse complement strand
CTGAGGCCCCTCCTTGGCTTGCCCACAGCCGTCTTCCCCCTGTGTCTTCACGTGGTTGTCCCTCTGTGAGTGTTTGTGTCCTGATCTCCTCTTCTTGGAAGGACACTGGTCCTATTGGATTAGAGCTCACCCTAACCCTAATGACTTCATTTTAACTTAATCACCTCTTCAAAGGCCCCATCTCCAAATACAGTCACATTCTGAGGTACAGAGGGTTAGGGCTTTGACGTATGAATTCTGGAGTGACACATCAACTCGTCACAGCTCCCTTTCCCTGTTATTTTGGGGCTCTAATTCTGAAATAGGTGGAAGCGTAGATTAGCTGGGACCTCAGCCCCAGCGCCTCCCGGTTTCAGAGCTGTGTCTAGACCAGGAGGAAGCGCCCGGTCAGTGCAGAACGGCCTGGCTGTCCCAGCCTCAGCAGCTCGGTCCACGTGGGGCCAGGCCGGCCACCTCCACCACCGCCCGAGCAGCCTTGGCAGGACTAGAAAGAGCCAGTGAACCCTTGTGGAGAGATGCCTGTTTAGACAGGTCCAGGCCGGCAGCCGGCAGCGCTTACCTCCAGGAGAGGGGAAAAATTATCTGTTGGCTAAATGGAAAAGAAAAAACCTTCAATTAACAACTCCCTGGGGGTGGGGGGAGGGTGAGGATTGGTGGGGGCACCGCTAGACAGTAAAAATTTCCATCTGTGGTGGCTGTGATATACTGGAGCTGGGGGTGGGGGGTAGGGGACAGACAAAAACATGGAAAACTAGATAAGCAGGGTGGTTTTAAATGATGATGCAAGTGAAGCCAGGTGATTTGACCTGGGGGGTGTCTGTTTTACAAAGGAAGGTCAGAGAAAGTCTCTTGGAGGAGGTGGCATTTGAGTTGAGGCCTGAAAGGCAAAGATTGAGTTATGGAAAGATCTAAGAACTGGGTTTCTCCAACCTAGGCACTATGGATGTTTTGAGCAGGGTAATTCTTTGGTGGTGGTGGTGGGGGGGTCATGTGCACTGTAAAATGATGAACAGATCCTGGGAACACACTCCCCATCCCCTGGCCCCCAAGTTGTGACAACCAAAATGTCTCCAGGCATTGCCATATGTCCCGCAGGAGGCAGCCTAAAAAAACCCCACTGCTCCAGAGAGGGGCTTCCAAGGAGAGGGAACAATAACCGTGGAGGCACTGAGGTGGGAATGAGCTTGGCAGGTTTTCTTGGAACAGAAGTTTCTAGAAACAAAAGATTTCAAGGAGATGACAGTAGATGGGTGGCATCCAGTGTGGGAGGACAGGGGAGGAACGGGGGAGGCTGGTGGAGAGGTGTGCAGGGGCCAGGTCCCACGGAGCCTGGTGCTGGGGAAGGGCGTGGGTCTCATTCTACATGTCGGAGCAACTTGGGGTTGGGGAAGGGGGGATGGGACAGGACCAAGAAGCTCCTTCCAGCTGCTGAGGTTGGGGTGGGGGACAGACTGGGGATGACAAGAGGATCAGTTTTCTTGTGGTTGCTGTAACAAATTACCAAAGGCTCACTGTACTGGAAACATATTCTCTCATTCTGGAGTCCAAAGTCAAGGTGTTGGCAGGGCTCCTGCTGGAGGTTTTAGGGGACAACTCTTCCTTGCCTCCTCCAGCTTCTAGTGGATCCAGGCATTCCTTGGCTATGGCAGCATCATTCCAGTGTCCGCCTCTGTCTTCCCGTGGCCTTCTCCCCGTGTCTCTCTGTATGCTCTCCTTTTCTTATAAAGACACCAGTTACTGGGCTTAGGGCCCTTGCTAAATACAGAAAGATAACTATTGCCGTTGCCAGGCAAGAAATGGTGGCGCCTGGGCCACAGGGCACCATGGAGATGGATCCCGTGGACAGGCTGTTTGGTTCACACAGCAGATAGTCCCACATTCTGAAAAGGCTGTCCCCGAGTTTGGCACACAAGCCCAGGCCTTGCCCCGAAATGTCCCCTCCCCTGCAGGAGGGAGTCAGCCTCTCCCAGGGCCGGGATCTATGCCCGGCGCCATGACCACCCTTCTCCCCACTTCTGGCACGTGGCGCTTTGAGGGTGCTGGGAAATCTCTGAGAAATCTCAATTCAGTCCCTGGCCCCTGCCCTCCACGTAAGGATCTCACATGAACATTCTTCTTTGAGAACTGAGATTACGAGCCTTTATCGGTGGGCCAAGGGTAAAACAGAAGAATGTCCCTGGCGTTCCCGTGCATGTCACCCTCCTAAGTGAGGGCTGGGCTTGTCTTTCAGGTTTTTTTCCATGACGGATTTTTGTTTTCTGCAGAAACTAAACCAAGGGCCCTGGGTCCCCTGTTTTACTGGGGGACAGTGGGCATTGCTGGCCCGTCAGAGACAGGGTCACCCCCATCTTCCAGCCACCTCTGCGGGGGCCCAGGTATTCTTGGTATCCCCCTCTGGCTCCCCACCACACCCAGAGCCTCAGTGGCCCTTGGAATGGGGAAGTCACCTGGTCTCTGAGGTGACTGCTGTAGGAAGGAATGTTTCAGCAGCAGGAAGCCAGCTCCAGCTCCAGGCCACTGTAGAGGTGATAATTAGAGCTTGCAGGGTGTGGTGGCCATAAGGACTTTGCTGTAGGCAGGTGAACACTTTGAGAGGTAAGGGGAGGGGTGAGGAAGGGAGGAGAAGGGACAGCAAGGGGTGCAGATCCCTGAAGCCACTCTAGAGTGCAGCGTCTGTGCCACAGATACACACGTGTCCTGCCGGGACCTGCCAGAGCTACGCCCAGGGCTGTGGAGCTGATGCTCAGAGTCCGCGTTCTTGGATACAGATGCAGACACGCTCATGCAAGTGACTGAGCTGCTCCCGGTGCACAGTCCCTGCCGTGGGGCTCACTGCATTGTGTGCGGACAGATGGCATTTACTGTCCGCATCTCCCCCTGAGAGATTGAGTGCATGGACAGCGCCAGCCCAGAGAAGACAGCAGAACTCTGAGCCCCCACCTCCCTGCAGCCACCGGTCTAGGAAGCCCAAACACAACCTCTGCAGCCATCGACCCCAGATTCCTAATTTCATCCCTGCTTCCACTTAGGACCAAGTGGAGAAAGCCAGTTACGCACCCCCAACCAATCGCACAGGAGGCCCTGCTTCCCCAGGCCACATACCTGCAGCACACCTGGGGCCACGTGCTCCAGGGCAGACCCACAGTCTTCACTTTTCGCTCTAGTGCTTTCCTCCCCCCCTACCTGCCTCTGACTCTCTGCCAAATGCAAATGATGGTGTCTCACCCCCTTGCTACAGCCAAGCTCTGAGTGAATAGCCTCCATTTGTTCTCCTTTGGGTGGACTTCGGGCACGTCCACCAACTCACATTATTTGAGCTGATTTGAGTGTGTTACTTGCATCCTAACCGAAACCCCTCTTCTGCATCTCTCTACCGTGAACTGGGCATAACTGTCCACTTCACGTGCTGGTCCCCAGAAGACCTTAGCACCCGACATGCCAGGGTGTTTTCTAATGGAAGGAAAAGAAAACCTGAACCCAAGTTGGGTTAAACCATTAGGATATTTGTTGTCCCACCTGGCAAGATGTCTGCCGGGGGTGGAAGCTCCAGGGTAGGTGCATCCAGCTGTCCATCAGGGCCACCCCCCTGTGTTGGCTGGACCCCAGGTGACCTCAGGATGGCTCCCTAAGGGGTTTCCTGATGGTAGACATTCTTCAGGGCCACATTAAGACATGTAAGATCCATGGATGGAGTCTATTTCTTCTTCCAAATGTGCTGTAGGAGCAAGATGTCCCATTGGCCAAAACTGTGCCACGTGCCAATTGCTAACATTGGCTCTGGAATTATTGTGATTGGCTGGGCTCGATCAATCACAAGCCACCTCCTGGAGCTGGGGCTGGTGTTGGGGCTCCTGTCTCCTCCCCACTGGGCTCCTGGAATCGGGCAAATACTGGAATAAAAAGTGGGGCCTGCCAGGAAGGAGAAGTAGGATGGAATGGGTGTTGGGGAGTAGCTGTTGCACCTGGGCAGTGCTTGGTTTTGGATCTCAGTGGAGAGAAGAAACTTTGCCCCGGGAATTCCTTGGGCTCCCACTGGGTGTGGACAGGGATGTTCCCCAGGGCCTGCTCCCCTCCTCAGGTCATTTATTCATAGGTGAGGTCCTCACCTAACTCCCTCACTGGGCCTGCATTCACTTTGAGAACGAGAGTCCCTGGGAAGGCAGGAAGCAAAGCCTGGGAGTCACAAGACCCTTTTTACTCCCGGCACCAACTGCAAAGTGCAGAGGTCCCCAAGATCACCCTCATGCTGACCCCAAGTCACCATATCTACAAGTTCAGGAGACTCCCAAGACCACTCTCAGGTCTGATAAATCACCAGAAGGACTTAGAGAACCCACAGAAGGCCATTACACTCATGGTTACGGTTTATTACAGGGGCAGGACACAGATTAAAAGCAGTCAAGGGAATGGGTGCATGGAGCAGAGTCCAGGGGGGCAACACACATGGAGCTTCCATCGCCCTCTCTGCGAGGAGTCACTGGCAGCGCTAACATCTCCCAGCAGTGAGCTGTGACAGTATGGGTGGAGTATCGCTAACCAGGGAAGCTCCTTGAGCCTTGATGTGCGGAGTTTTTATTGGAGCTCAGTCACAGACATAGTCTATGGCCCATGTGACTGACCTCAATTTCCAGCCCTTTCAGAGCTTGAGCTGATAACACATGGCCCAAAGCCCCCACCATAAATCACATGGTTAGAATGCCCAGCACGGCCAAAAGCCCCCAGGGAAACAGATACTCCTATCAAGTAGGACATTCCAACTGCCTAGAGGTTATCTCCCAGAGGCCGAGGGCAAAGGGCAGACCTCTCTCTGGGTAAGGTTAATTCTTTTTTTTTTTTTGAAATAGAGTCACTCTGTCACCCAGGCTAGAGTACAGTGGTGTCATCATAGCTCACTGCGACCTCCAACTGTTGGGCTCAAGTGACCCTCCTGCCTCAGCCTCCCCAGGAGCTGGGATATAGATGTGCACTGCCACGCCTGGCTAATTTTTCTATTTTTAGTAGAGACAGGGTCCCACTCTTGCTCAGGCTGGTCTCAAACTCCTGAGCTGAAGCAATCCTTCTGCCTTGGCCTCCCAGAGTGCTGCGATTACAGGTGTGAGCCACCCCATGCCTGGCTGGTAACATTAATTCTTTACTACTCATTGGATATTTAGCAATAAATATCTGTCTTTGGAGGCTTGGATGTCACTACTGACTTTCAGGGAAGCCAAAGAAGAAGGGGCAAGGGAAGGTCTGAAAAGCCTGCATTGATTCTCCCAGAAACATCTGGTGGGGACCACATTCATCAATGACTCCCTTGGCACCTTCACTAGAGGACTTTCCCAGACAAGAGTGTGTGGTGGTTAAAAAACAAAAGGAAGAAGTTTGGTGGGAGGGGGATCTCATGTTCAGCCCCAAGCGTTTTACAGAATGGTGAATTCAGAACTGAATGCTGACACCGCTCTCTGGTTAATTGTGGTTTTTGTCTCCAAGGGGTGGAAGCTCATTTTTCCTGTCATTAGGTGAAAATTCTGTTGCAATCATGTCAGTAATTGCTGTGCTCACACCACAAGGCAGGCCTGAGTGGCCAGCCCTCCACAACAGAAGCCCATGGCCCTTCCAGCTTCCCCTTGGACAGAGGCCACAGACTTCTCTCATTCCAGGTGCCCGCGACTCAGGGCTTATGGCCCTGGGGATCTAACCACCCTCTGGGTGTTTAAACACAGGAAGCAAGAGTTCTTGAAATTGTGATTTTCACCATTTATTGAATACCAGCTGCGTGAACACACTTCCTATGCTATTGCATTCAGTCCTCACAATAATCCAGATACTTTCCAATAAACCCTGTTTACAGATGAGGAAAGTGAGGCTCAGAGAAGTAAAGTGACAGACCCAAAGTCACACAGCTTGAGGGGGCAGAGCAGGGGTTTGCACTGAACGAAGTGCAGGTTGAAATTCCCTAAAACCTAGGTTTTAATCACGAGTCTCTCTCTCATTATAGATGCAGAATGATATCTTCCCTCACACTTGAAAGTAGAAAACTGTGTGTCTAAGTGGAGGGCTCTGCAGATCGGCCAAAGAATTTTTGTAAAATGTGAGACATCCGCACACTACATATACACTCCAGCTCAAAACTGCATGCTTTAACATATAGCGTATTTATCGAAAATGCAGGGAATAGTTAGGCCAGCAGAGCAGGAGATGACTGCCTTTGAAAAGATAGTTTTTTACTCACAGTTCCCAAGGAGGGGAGCCCTGCCACACCACACAGGGCCACATGGGAAAGCACCAGCGTCTGCCAGGAGGCAGACAGTGAGGGACGAAAACGTGGGCAACAGCCTTTATTGTGGTTTCTGGAAGGAATGGGAGAGGCAGGTCAGGCAGGGTTTGCACTGGCAGGTTTGAATCATCTCAGTGGGCTCTGGGGCATAGGGGCTGTCCCTAATTGTCTGGTACCAGCCCCGGGGTGATTAGGGCAGGAGATAGTGGCCGGAGTGTGAGGGCCTGAAGGAGGTATTTGGGGTGCGGGCTCTGGACTGGTCGGTTTGCACACGAAAGCAACACTGGATTGGCTGAGTTGCTTGCTACCTTTTAGGATTTGGCTAGTCCTGGGAGGGGAAGTCCTTCTCCAGGGTCAGCAGGGCTCCAAGATGTCAACGCATCAGAATACAGAAAATAAAAGACATGGTTAATACACTGTGCGAGGGATTTTCACCATCCTTCAATCACAATTACACTCTGGACCGTGTGGGAGGAGGAGGAGGATTTCTCCAGGCTGGGGAGGAGAGTGGGAAAGAGAGCGGGAAGGAGAGTGGGAAGGAAAGGGGGAAGGGGCGTGCAAGCAGAGGCAACCGCTCGAGCAAAGGTGAAGAGGAAGGAAGGTGCAGGTGTGTGTCATTGTAGTCTGGAAGGGCCTGGAAGGTCAGATAATCTAGGTGCTGCCCTGGATGCTCCCCTTCCTTTCTGTGCCAACTCTGCTGCCAACCCATCGGTTTCCCACAGTGCCTCTCACGCCTGCGCCTGTCCACTATCTCTACTGCTCAGCCGAGTCCAGCCCCCGTCAGCGCCCCCTGCAGGAACACCCGGGCTCCCAACCGGTTTCCCCACCTGCTCTGAATCTTCCTCCCGGCTGCCATCTTTGTAGGAAAGACGTTAATCTGATTGTGTTATTTCTCTGTTCAAAACCTCCAGTGGGGCCGGGCGCGGTGGCTCACGTCTGTAATCCTAGCACTCTGGGAGGCCGAGGTGGGCGGATTGTTTGAGCTCAAGAGCTCGAAACCAGCCTGAGCAAGAGCGAGACCCCCGTCTCTACTAAAAATAGAAAGAAATTAATCAGACAACTAAAAATATATAGAAAA
>NW_012137969.1:2409827-2415956 GCF_000956105.1 Propithecus coquereli | reverse complement strand
CCTCCAGTGGACCTGGATATTTGAAGATATTAAGAAATTGTTGATTATTTTTGATGACAGTATTGTGGGGTTTTTTTGGGGAAAAACTTATTTTTTAATATTTCCTATTTTTATAATTTTCTATGATTTTGGCTATTATTTTTTCTGGAATTTGCATCATAATAACATGGTGGGCAAAGGAGCAGGTGGAGGTGAGACCAGACTGGCCTTGAGTTGAAGGTTTGCTAAAGCTGGAGGCAGGTAGAGGGGAGCTGTCCTTATACTCCTCCAGATGTAGTTATATTTAACATGCCCCCTGCGAAAGTTAAATGAAAAAAAAATCCTTCAAGGGTCCCTACCAACAACTGGACAGAGCCCAAATGCCCACAGCTGCCATCCCATAACCTCATGTCCCAGCCTCTTCTCTTCTCTGAAGGGTCTCCCCACCTCCCCTGGGCACTGACATCCTAGAATGTACTCCACGCCAGCCTCTGCTTCTTCCCCTTTAAAGGGAAAAACCTTATGTGCTCAAGACACATCCCAAGCCCAGCAGGGTGGCTCACGCTTGTAATCTCTGCACTTTGGGAGGCCGAGGAAGGAGGATCACTTGAGTCCACGAGTTCGGGTCCAACCTGGGCAATATAGGGAGATCTGGTCTATTTTTAAAAAGATACATGTCTTTTTAAAAGGGATTAAATTCATCTCCTTTGCCCAATACCCCCGGCTGGCTTGCTGCCTTCACAGCTCTGTGTATTTACCTCCTTTATAGTCCAAATCACATTGTGTTCCTAATACCTGCTTCCTTATCTCTCATTCAATCAATCAATCACCCAATATTTTTTTTTATTTCAGCATATTAGGGGGTACAAATGTTTAGGTTACATATGTTGCCCTTGCCCCCCCCCCAAGTCCGAGTTTCAAGTGTGTCCATCCCTTAGATGGTGCGCATTGCACTCTTTGTGTATACATATACCCGTTCCCTCCTCCCCCCTTCCCCCACTCCTGCCCGACATCCAATAGATGTTATTCTTATATGTGCACTTATGTGTTGATCAGTTAATACCAATTTGATGCAATCACCCAATATTTACTGAGCATTTGCAGTGAGCATTTATTCTAGCCTTTGGGGATATAGCAGGGATTGCATGTTTAACCCCGCCCAGGGTCTGCCATATTATAGCCCAGATGATGGAATAACAGGCCAGAGATGAGGGTACAAGCTTGGTACCCTCTCCATGGCACGTGGAAATCTGAGCAGCAGGAACTAAAAGGAAAATGATGGGCGTTGCTTGCCCGTGAATGAACAAGTTCAGAGGCATATGCTCAAAGTGTCTAAAACATCCTTTCCAACAAATCAATGCCCCCACTTTGGGTTGCACTGTGAACTGACGGAAAGATGTCCCTTTAAGGTCATTTGCTGCCTCCTCTATGGAGTCCTGGCCCACTGCTGGGAACCAAAACTCCTGAGCGGCAGCCAGTCTAAAAGTAATAAAAGAGAATCCTGCAGAAGCCACTTCAAACCCGTGTAACGTGGGACATAAAACTCCCAAATACTGCCTGTCTCAGCTGCTTTACAATCCCAGGCCTATATTTTTAAAATTTATTATCATCTATTTATTTTTAAACTGACAGCTAAGATTGTACACATTTATCGTGCACAACACGACGTTCTGAAACATATATACACTGTGGTATGGCCAAACCAAGCCAACCAACATGTGCATGATTACCTCACATAGTTGTCATTTTTGTGATGGGAACCCTTAAAATCAACGCCCTTAGCATTTTTCAAGAATACATGTATTGTTATTAACCATAGTCACCATGATGTACAGTAGACTTCTTGAGCTGATTCTTCCTATCTAACTGAAACTAGGAAACCTTTGACTAACATCTCCCCAGTTTCCTTTCCCCCACTGCCCCAGCCCCAGGTCACCACCATTCTACTCTCCACTTCATGAGATCAACATTTTTAGGTTCCACGTTTGAGTAAGATCATACGGTATTTGTCTTTCTGTGACTGGCTTATTTCACTTAACATAACATCCTCCAGTCTCATCCCTGTTTATGCAAATGACAATATTTCCTTCTTTGTTATGGCTGAATAGTACTCCATTGTGTGTATATATACATGCCACATTTTCTTTATCCATTCACCTGTTGATGATCACTTAGGTTGATTCCAGGTCTTGGCTATTGTGAATAGCGCTGCAATAAACACGGGGGTGTGCAGATGACTCTTTGAGACATTCTGATTTCAATTCCTTTGGATAGATACCCAGTAGTGGGATTGCTGGATTATATGGTAATTCTACTTTTAATTTTTTGAGGAACTTCCATATTCTTTTCCATGTTTTCCATAATGGCTGTACTAATTTACATGCCCTCCAACCATGCACAAGGGTTCCCTTTTCTCCACATCCTCACCACAATGATATCCTTCATCTTTTTGAAAACAGTCATTCTGACAGGTTTGGGTGATAAATATCTCATTGTGGTTTTAGTTTGAGTTTCCCTGATGATTGATGATGTCGAGCATTTTTGCATATACATGTTGGCCATGTGTATGCCTTCTTTTGAGAAATATCTAGTCAGATCTTTTGCCCATTTTTAAATGGGATTATTTGGGTTTTTGCTGTTGAGCTGAGTTCCTTGGATATTCTGGGTATTAGTCCCCTGTTGGATGAATAATTTGCAAAGATTTTCTCCCATTCTGCAGGTTGTTTCTTCACTCTGTTGATTGTCTCCTTTGCTGTGCAGAAGCCTTTTAGTTTGATACAATCCCATTTGTCTATTTTTGCTTTTGTTGCCCGTGCTTTTGGGATCACATCCAACAAAATCATTGCTCGGATCAATGTCCTGGAGCTTTTCCCCTGTGTTTTATTCTACAGTCGTGGTTTTACAGTTCAGTTATTACATTTAAGTCTTTAATACATTTCGAATTGATTTTTGTATATGGTGTGAGATAGGGATCTAATCATATTCTCCTGAAAGTGGATATCCAGTTTTCCCAATACCATTTATTGAAGAGACTGCCAGACTTATTTTTTTTAAAACTATGAACTCGAGAGAATTTCAGGGGGAGAAAACGTAAAAAAACTTACACGACATTAAACCCCATAGTCTCTTCAAATGATCTTTTGATCTTTCTTCAAGGCCATGGGTTTGTACACAGTTGTAATTAGTATGAACAGACATTTTGGGTTTTTCTCTTTTTCTTAATCTGATGTTTACTGCACAGTACCAGTGTAGTGTCAGGTGTTAGCTTAAAGACTGTGGAGCCAGACTGCCTGGGTATAACTCCTAGCTCCTTGCTGTGTGTCCCTGGGCAAGTTACTTAATCTCTCTGTGCCTCCATTTCCTCATCTGTAAGATCCAGTCCATAATAGTACCTACCTCACTGAATTGATATGATGATGAAATCAGTTAATCCACATGCAACACAGAGAATAGGGTCTGGGCAATGGCCGAAGCAGCTCTGTAGTCGCACAAGCCAGAGACTCAGAGGCCACTGCTAGCATCTCCTCCTTGTTCTCCTTGCACGTAAAACTGATGACTACATTCTGTGGGTTACATCTAGGGAAGCTCTCTCCAGTCCTCTCATTTCTCTTCGTCTCTACCCTCACCACCTCTCTGTCGTTGGTCTGCCATTTCCCACCTGAATGACCACATGCTCTGCTGATGGATCTCTCCCCTTCACTCTGCCCTCCTGGTCCAGAGGTCCACAAACTTTTTCTTAAAGGGCCAGATTGTAAATATTTTAGGCCTTCCGAGTCATGCTCTCAAAACTGCTACTCAGTTCTGCAGAAGGCAGTCATAGATTATGCATAAACAAATGGGCATAGCTGTGTTCCCACACGACTTTATTATTGGATCACGAAATTTGAATTTTATATAATTTTCATGTGTCATGAAATATTACTCTTCATTAGATTTTTTTTGACCATTAAAAAAAATATAAAAACCATTCCTACTTGTGGACCATACCAAAAATGGACCAGGGACCAGATTTGGCCCCTGGCTGTAGTTTGCCAACACTTGGCTCTAGGTTCATCCCTAAAGCTTTATTGTCCTGGGAAGCTAGTTAGGTCAGAAACTGGACAAAGAAGTCATTGTCTCAAAACAACCAATCAATATTTTTAAAATTCAAGCTTTGTCATGAAGGAAGGGGATTTTCTAACTTCTTTTAGTTCCTATTAACATGTGTAGAACCAGAACTGGCAGACTTTATCATTTTACCTAAGCACTAGACAAGAAGCCCTTTTCAGGTGGTGGAGGCTGGTGGACAGGAGGGAGCAGGTGAAGACGCTTGTGTGTCCTGATCTAGTTTTTCCAGATCCAAGCCCCTGAAAGGGACAAGAGCTGAGGGCCTGGCTAATGTGTAAAGAAAAAGTGGGCTGCCCTTGGCACGTGGGCAGGGAGACAGAGCAGGACATACTCTAGCTACACACCACAACATGGGTGGCCAACAACAGGCCTGCACAGTGGTGTGTTGAAGCTGGCTCATACCTGCCAGTGATGTCACCAGTTAGTGGGAGTATTTGCACCGTGAATATCAGCAAATGCTACAAATCAGGCCTTTATATTTTCTGGAGGGTCTTCTGTTAAAAACGTTTACCAGGAAATCCCTGAACAACTCTCAACAGATGGTATGTTGAGCGAAAGAAGCTACTTACAATTTTACATGTATGATTCCATTTATCTGAAGTTCAAGAACAGGCAAACTCACCTCTAGTGACAGAAGACAGAGTAGTAGTTATCTGGGGGAGGGGATGACTGGGAGGGACCACAAAGGAGCCCGGCCACATGCGGGAAATAGTCCGTATTGGTGCTTGTCCCCTGTGTAGCCACTAGCCACATGTGGCTATTTAAATTTAAATGTAAAATTCAGTTCCTTGGTATGACGATTCCTCAAAAAATTAAACATAGAATTACTATGTGATTCAGCAACTCCACTTCTGGGGATATACCCCCAGAAAGTGAAAGCAGGGTCTGGAACAGGCATTTGCACACCTGAATTCACAGCAACATTATTCACAATAGCCAAGAGATGGGAGCAAACCAGTGTCCATCAATGGATGAACGGATAAACAAACTGCGGTCTATCCACACAATGGAATGTTATTCACCCTTACAAAGAACAGACATTCTGACACATGCTGCAACATAGATGAGCCCTGAAGATAATTATGCTGAGTGCAATAAGTTAGTCACAAAAGGACAAACACTGTATGATTCCACTTACATGAGGCACTTATTTCATAGAAACAGAAAGGAGAATGGATGCTGCCAGGGGTTGGGGGAGGGGGATTGGGAAGTGAGTATTTAACGAGTGGAGTTTCAGTTTGGGAAGATGAAAAGTGTTCTGGAGATGGATGGTGGTGATCATTGCACACAATCGGAGTGCACTTAATGCCACTAAACTGTACACTTAAAAGTGGTTACAATGGTAAATTTTATGTTACGTATATTTTATTTATTTCCTCACTTACAGCAGCCACATCTCAAGTGCCCAACATGTGGCTGGTGGCTACCATATTGGATGGCATGCAGATATAGCACATTTCCGTCATCTCGGAAAGTTCCACTGGCCAGCCCTGTGGCCAGGCTGCGGAGGACGAGGAGCTGGTGTCATGACTCCTAGTGGTTGTTTCTCATCGATCTCATAAGAGAGCCACAAACTGTCTTCCTGTGGAACTTGTGCTCAGGGAGTGATACTTGCCTGAGTTTTCCTATTGTCTTTCTGGATGGTGTGAACATGAACTGGACTTGATCACATGCACAAGCAAAGCCCCATGTCCTGTGCTCACCTTCAGCAGACAAGAGACGTGTGTTCTCACCCACCTCTAGAGAGACCATAGCAGGTCCATCTTCCTCTGTGTGGCTTCAGCCTTATTTTCCCTCATCACGGTGTCTTCACATCCTTGCACTGTGCCTCACCACACACACTGGGGGCTTGTTGAGGACAGAGGCTGCATCTCACCTATTTTTCTACATCCTGTGGCACCTACTATGGTGTTTGGCACAGAGTAGTCATTTGATAAGATTTATTCTTTAAAAAGTTGTATATGGGCTGGGCACGGTGGCTCACACCTGTAATCCTAGCTCTCTGGGAGGCCGAGGCGGGTGGATTGTTTGAGCTCAGGAGTT
>NW_012137969.1:2393719-2408992 GCF_000956105.1 Propithecus coquereli | reverse complement strand
GCCCGGCCTACATCCTTCTTATTGTCAAGGAAAGAAACAGGTCTTTACCACTTCAGGTCTACTCTCAACTCTTCTCCAGGCTGTTCTCTATCCTAGGAGGCTGAGCTGTCCAGAATATACCAACAGGTTCCCGTACCCTTCTGCTCCTAGCTGGGGTAAGCCCTGGCATGAGATCAGAGGGCGAGAGACCAGTGAAGTGCGACTATTTATCTGCTCCTTACCCTCAGCTTTTTATCCCTTCAAGGTCAAGTTGCTTTGGGCTGGCTATACTCCACAGTTGAAGTTCATCCATCTGTACCCAGCTCTCTTCCCTCCTGGGTTCTGGTAACCCCTCCTTCCCCACTCCTTCCTGCCATGGGTGATAACAACTTGGCTGCCATCATCCACACCTTTGTAAATAGCTCCTTTGTAAATAACCCCTCCTGAAATGCTCCTATTTTCAGTGCACCATCTGGATTCTGATGGGACCCCCAGCTGATACAATAACCATTTCTTCAGGGAAGCAAGCTCTTCCTAGCCCTATGTTCTAAAATAAGTTTCTCATGCGGAAGGTGACATGGGGGATAGTGAATAGGGGAGAGGGTGAATAACATGTCCCCACAGCAAGGGAGGGGGTGATGAGCAATGTCCCCACAGCAAAGTTGAAATCTGCAATGATTTTCAATGGACTGCTTCCTTCAATGAGAGCCAGGAACATCTCATTCACTCATTCAACAAATCATTATTGAGCACCTACTATGTGCCTGGCACTGTCCTAGTTGCTGGGAATTACAGCAGTGAACAAAACACTACTGAGAAGCAGCTCTGGGAGAAGCACAACTTGTGTGGCCCTGATATGTAGACTTGTGAGCAGTGGTTCTCAAACTGCAGCACTGGAATCCTCTGAAAGGCTTGTGTAGGCACAGATTGCTGGTCCCGCCTCCAGTTTCTGATTCAGGAGGTCCAGGCTGGGGCCTGAGAATGTACACGTCTAACAAGTTCTCAGGTGATGTGGATACTGCTGCTGGGATCACCCTGACTTCTGAGGCTCAGATCCTAAGGGTGGCACATAGAAGGCCTCTGGGGCTAAGCATGACCTTCAAGCCCTCTAACCAGTAATATGTTTTCACCTTGACTTTTGTAGGCCATCTGGGGCTGGGTACTCCAGTCAGGGCCCAGGATGCTAAAACCCCTGCTTTTGGCATGGTCATTAGAAAGTAGGAGGACATCCCTTTATGAAAACGAAGGCACCAATTCCAGGACCTGGCTGGCATGGGGGAGCTGAAGAGTAAGATCTAAACCTGCAAGTGTCTGAGCACCCTTCTCTGTGTTCCCTCTGTGGCTGCTAACTGTCCTCCATATCTGTTGTTCCTTTCTTCCCTAGCAAATGGAAGCCACAATTCTTAGCTGGCCATGTAGCCACCTAGAACAAGGCCTATGTTTCCCAGCCTCCCTTGCAGCTAGGTATGGCCATGTGTCTAAGTGCTAGCCAATGAATTTTTTCTGTATGTTTGGTTTTCTTTTTGGTTTTTTTGAGACAGAGTCCTGCTCTGTTGCCCTGGGTAGAGTGCAGTGGCATCATTGTAGCTCACTACAACCTCAAACTCCTGGGCTCAAGTGATCCTCCTGCCTCAACCTCCCAAGTAGGCTTGCACCACCAAGCCTGGCTAATTTTCCTATTTTTTGTAGAGATGGGGTCTTCCTCTTGCTCAGGCTGGTCTTGAACTCCTGACCTCAAGTGATCCTCCTGCCTCGGCCTCCCAGAGTGCTAGGATTATAGGCGTGAGCCACTGCACCTGGCCCAATGAGTGATTTATTTTTTGAATATCATTGAGATATCATTCAAATACCATAAAATTCACCCTTTTAAAGTATGCAATTCAGGCCAGGTGCTCTGGGTGCTCCTAGCACTCTGGGAGGCTGAGGCAGGAAGATCGCTTGGGCTCAGGAGTTCGAGACCAGCCTGAGTAAGAGCAAGACCCCCGTCTCTACTGAAAAAAATAGAAAAAATTAGCTGGATGACTAAAAATAGAAAAAAAAAATTAGCCGGGTGTGGTGGTGCATGCCTGTAGTCCCAGCTACTCGGGAGGCTGAGGCAGGAGGATTGCTTGTGCCCAGGAGTTTGAGGTTGCTGTGAGCTAGGCTGATAGCATTCTAGCCCAGGCAACAGAGCGAGACTCTGTCTCAGAAAATAAAAATAAAAATCAATTAAAAAATAAAGTATACGATTCAGTGCTTTTGAGTATAATTCACAAAGTTGTACAATCATCACTGTTATCAGAATGGCTGATACATTTTAAGCTTTCGGGACCCTTCCTTAAAAGATGGCTATTACAAACTCTCTGCCCCTTCTTCTTTGTCCCTTCTTCCATTTTCTTAAACCTGGAATATGAATGTGATGGCTGGAGTTTCAGCTGTCATTTTGGACCATGGGGATGGGGCCACAGCTGAGGGATGGCAGAATGAGAAGCTGGAAGGAACCAGGACACCTGAGGCCTTTGTGCTGCCAAGACTGTCCACCCAGGCTTTTAAGTGAAAAAGGAATTAACTTTTGTCTCATTTAAGGCACTCTTTTTGGTGGGGATGGGTCACCAATAGTTACAGCTGAACTTAATGCTAACTGATAGCAAGTAGCCTGATGAATCAGTCTGAGTTCTTAGTTGTAACCACAGAGACTAATTCTAACAGGTTCGAGCAGAAAAGGAATGCATCTGAGGATTCTGGGTAACTCAGAATCTCCAGGAAGGGCTGAAGAACCTGGCTTGGAGTCTACATGGTCAGGAACAAGCCCCAGGTCACACAACAGAATGGGTTCAACACAGCCGCCACTGCTAATGCTGTTAGCAGCAAATTGCAACCTAGCTGATTCCTTCTTGCTAGACATTAGATGCAGCTGCGGCCACCCTCCTTGAAAGTCGATATGCTTGGTACCCATGCTTCCTTCTCCCCGGCCTCTGCTTGGTGGAGTGCAGGTCATGGGGCAGGACCTTAGTTTCCTGGGAGGCTGGGAAAATGCCCACCAGGGTCCTAGAGCCAGTGCAGGGCAGCCAGAAAGAATGATAAATGGCCACTGCACACACCCTCGGCCTTCTCCACAGCTGTTGCCAAACCAGAAGCTCTAATGGCTGTTTGCTGGACAGAGCCTCTGGTTTTTGCCTGTGTGGAGGAAATCCCTGAAGGACAGTGACTCACCTCCATGACTTAATCAGTGGCACCATTTCATTCCTTCTATTGCCAGTCACTGGATTTAACGAGTCTGTGTGGTGCCTTTCGAAATGCCCTGGCCCATCCCGAGGATAAACACGCAGGCGCAGCAAGCAGACCATGGGTCGCAAGTAGCTCCTGATGCAGCAGAAAATTTCCCCCACAGCTCCTTCTCCAGATTAGCTCTTTCCTTTTTCTTTATCCCTGAGAAGATAAGTGGAGCAGCTGTTCCCTGGGCCCAGACTTCATGACCAGGACAGAGAAACTGTTTCGCTGCATGACTTGGACGCAACACAGATTCTTCACAAAGTGGGGGCTTTGGACTCAAAGGCTTCTGAAGACCCCTCCAGCTCAGACTGACGTTCCAGGGTTCAATGCTGCTGTGTTTTCTACATTTCTTGGGGCCGGGGGGGCGGTCCCTTCTGGATGCAGGTGTTGACACCAAGGATTGGGAGCCAGAGAACTTTCTAAATGGCCTAGTTTGTATTAAAATGTCTGCTTGTTCAGCAATTCCACTTCTGGGCATATACACAGAAGAAGTGAAAGCAGGGACATGAACAGGTATGTGTCCACCCACGTTCATCGCAGCATCACCCACAATAGCCAAAAGTGGAAATAACCCAGTGTCCACCAACGAAAGAATGGGTAAACAAAATGCACAGACATACGGTCGCAAAAAGACAAATACCTTATGATTCCACCTGTATGAAGTGCCTGGAGCAATCAAATTCATAGAGACAGAAAGTAGAATGGTGGGTGCCAGGTGCTGGGGGAGGGGAAAGGGGAGTTGGTGTTTAATGGGGGCAGAGTTTCAGTATGGGATGATGAAAAAGTTCTGGAGATGGATGGTGGTGATGGTTGCACAACATTGTGAATGTGCTTAATGCCATGGAACTGTACACTTAAATATTGTTAAAGTGGTAAATTTTATGTATATTTTACCATAATAATAATAACAAAGTGCTTGCTCAGAGCCCAGTGTCTTCAAAGACTCTCAGCTGGGTCTTATTAGCAGGACTCATATCAGCTGGTAACATAGTGCCAAAACATCTCATCAGTCCAGTTGGTTCATCGGTAATTGTAATCAATACAGAGGAAGACCAACCTTTTTTCCTCACCTGTGCTTGACTGAGTCACTAACCTGCATGTGCCCCGAGCCATCAAACCTGACTTGTAGAAAGCTGAAGCTCCACTTGGATATTACAAAATCACATCGGAATTTTTTGCTTTCCAATGACTCCAGCTTCCTTCTGAACATAATCGTGCACACCCAGATTGGAATACAGACGTGACAAATAGAATGTGACCTCCGTGCATCTACACCTTGCTCAGAAACAACGCACGGCAGCAAAATCAAAAAGCTCTAAGCCACCACCAGACAGCAATAATCCTTCAAGTAAAATTTAAAAAAGAATACATGGAATGTAGCCAACCATCCCCACCAAAAATAAAACACTCCACTTCCCTCAGCCGATTCAATTATCTCTCTAAAAAAGGGCTTTTTTTAACACCTCCCAGCAGGCAGCAGATTCAGCAAGTTGGTGAGGATAACAGTGAATAATCATGCACCCAGAGCCCAAGGTGTAAAATAAAACATGGACTGGCTCTGCTGGGAGCAGTGGCGCCTTAGCTCCATGAATATAAATGTTTAGAAATGAATATTATCGCTTGGTGCCATCTGGAATATTTTTCACTATGGGAAGCACGGTTTTAGCAAATTCTTAATGATTTTCTAATGGTAAAGCTATCCCGGTGACAAAGACTCTGTCCTTGACATGATATTGCTCTGAGTTGGAAATCTTGTCTGGAAAATCCGCCCACTTGAAAACAAATATACAAACAAAAAAACCTCCCTTTGGCCTATAAAATAATCCAGGCTCGTTACAGAAAAATGAAAACATTCGAGAAAAGAAAAAGAAAAGCAGAAACATCCACAGTCCTACCACTCAAAGACAACCACTGTTAGTATGCTAATATGTCGGTGATTTCCTTCCAGTCCTCATGAATATGCATGAACAGAAATATGCATATGAGTATGAGGTCATGCTGCCTTTTTACTAATGCGATAATATGGGCATTTGCGCTTGTTAACATGGTTGTTTCTGGTCTGGTTCTAGTTGCACGATCCCCTTTTTCCTGCTTTTTAAGGCCTTTGCTGTCCATCCTCTGGCTGGAAAGCTCTCTGTTGCCTTACTTGTCCCTTCATCCTCCAGCTGCACGGGGATGTGATCCTCTGCTATTTCATACCTCCCCGAAACGTACATTTTACAGTCTTGACCTCGTGGCCACACTAGAGTTTCTTGTGCTTGCGGCCTGTGCAGGGCGATCAGGCCCTTCTGGGGACCCAGCAGTTGGCTCTGCCAGACCCCGGCTCTCCAGCCAGGTCTCTCTCCCACCCGGATGGCTCTGCAGAAAGTCACCGCTCACCACCAGCTTTATGGCAATAGGGAGACGTAGGACAAAGGATCCCAAGTTGTAGATGTGTATTAGGACGAACGAGTCGAGAGCTCTAATGTACAACATAAGGACTATAGTTAATAATATCGTATTGTATTTGGGATTTTCGCTAAAAGAGATTTTTAAAGCGCTCTTGCCACACACACACAGAAGGGAAACTGTGAGATGATGGATGTGTTCACTTACTTGACTGTTGTAACCACTTCACTATGTATATGTACATCAAAACATCACATTGTACACCTTAAATATACACAATAAAAAATAAAAATAAAATTGAAAAAAATAGCTTATGAGGCCAAATGTCTTTTCTTTGAAACACTTTTTTTGTAGCATCAGGGAGTTTGCATTTGGTTTTGTGCATAAGGATTATTAGCCTACACGTTTTCCATTCCTTAGCCTCTGACCTCAGTAAGAAGAAAGTCACAGATGGTTGTTCTCGAAGGAATCTGGGGGGAGGTCAAACAAGACCCATATAAATGCCACAAGCAGAGGAGAACAGAGGCAGTTTTTTTTTTTTTTGAGACAGAATCTTACTTTGTTGCCTGGGCTAGAGTGCCGTGGCATCAGCCTAGCTCACAGCAACCTCAAACTCCTGGGCTCAAGCGATCCTTCTGCCTCGGCCTCCCGAGTAGCTGGGACTACAGGCATGCGCCACCACGCCCGGCTAATTTTTTTATATATATATTTTTAGTTGTCCAGATCATTTCTTTCTATTTTTCAGTAGAGACGGGGTCTCGCTCTTGCTCAGGCTGGTCTCGAACTCCTGACCTTGAGCGATCCACCCGCCTCGGCCTCCCAGAGTGCTAGGATTACAGGCGTGAGCCACCGCGCCCGGCCCAGAGGCAGTTTTCAGGGATGCTCAGAGATGTGCAACACATTTGACACCTGGAGGAAGGTAGGGCAAGGAAGTCCCTGTTCCCCAACTGAAGAGCTAGTTGAGGTTTTTGTCTGCTGGTGTTGGCACCGCTGCCCTGTCCTTCCCCAGGGTCCCGCCCTCTGCCTGGGCTAGACTGAGCCTCAGTCCTCCACGAGGAGAGGTGAGCAGGTGGGGCAGGGCCTATTGCCCCTAAGAGGAAACAGGTGCAGGACAGAGACTGCTGGCCCAAAGCCCAAGTGAAGTCAGTGGCAAAGGTCGGCCTCCCCACCAGCTTCCTTCCTGCTGCCCTATAATTTGGCCCTATGTTGAGTCCTGCATCAGCCTCAGGAAGATAAAGGCACTCCGATTTCCTGCATCTGTAAAATGGGCCCAGCTTCACCTCAGAGGGTTTACTTTGGGACACGATGACATAACACACAAGAGATGCTTGCATGTCACCTGGGACATGCAACTGTCTGAGCATCCTGAGCAGAGTCTGAAATCGTGTGTGGCTCATTCCTGGGGAATCTGAGAGATTCCCACACCCGCTCCTGGCAGAGGAGATGTGGGTTGTGGTTATAACCCGGGTATACAAGGAGCAGTGAAAAGGCCTGTTTCTAATAAAATTTGGCAATTAAAAAAAACAGCCACAACTCCTTCAGCTATTAAATAATAAATCCATTGAACCCCGCAGAAAGAACCACACATTCCGGCTGAGCCTGTTGGCGGATGCTGGAACCACCCTAATAAACAGTTTCAGGCTCAAACAGGTAGGGCAAAGGGAGGGGCAGGAAGTTACCTGGAATCTCCCTGACTTGGCCCCCAGCAGTGGGGGTGGGGGAGGCACAGCTTTCTGCTGGGCTCTGAGCCCCAAAAGGGGCTACAGGCAGACTCAGAGAGCAACTGCAAGCAGCAGCCTGTGGGTTATCTGGGTGGTTTTGACCCCAGATTCTGGGCAGTTGGGTTACAGGGGAATCACTTCCTCACTTCTCCTCTTAGGGGGTCACATGAGGGTTTGTTCCCCTGGCGGTTTGGGGCAGACAAACCTCCCTTTTGGGAGAAGTCCCTGGAGAACTTTGAAGTAGGAGCCTAAGGTCAGGCGGACACTCACAGAAAAGGCCCCCTGTTCCCCTTTCCTGCCGCCCTGTTGAGACACTGGGATGAGACAGGGTGGCATCACAGGGGGTGGTGTGGAGTCCCAGGCAGACCTCGCTGGAGGAGCCTCCCCAAGGACTCTGTTTGCGTGAAGGTTCAGGCTGTGTCTCCCAAACCCCCTTCTGGCCCAGTAGGGAGGAAGAGCCACAGGATGATGTCACAGGGCTGGTTGGCCTGGGGGAGCCCCACCTGTCCACGTGCCAGCCTGGCACCAGCCCACCCAGCCTGCCCCAGCTGGCCTGGCGGGAACTGACGCAGCAGGTGATTCCCGTACCACCAGCCTCGGTTTTATGGGCTTGGGGCAAGGGTCCTGTGACTGGCAGAGAAGCTGAGGCAGGTGGGGTTTTCCACGGCGGTCTGGGCTCTCCCTGTCCTAGCAGTAACCTCCCTAAGCGTGGACATCTTATCTTCTTGTTCACCCTGGTGCCTGGAACACGGCCTGCACGGGCACTCTGTGTGTTTGTTGAAATAATTGTCTAATTATTGTTCCTTGAGAAGGAACAGATGTGAATAGAGCATGTGCCCTGCACAAGAGTGGTCAACAGAAACCAACAATTCTAATGTGGAGCAAGGAGCTCTACGACCACTCATGGCTGCCACGTGGATCTGTGGGAAGGGCAGGAGAGCTTTTGCCATCAAAGCTTACATGCCCTGGGTCCTTCTACCAGTGACAGCCTCCATTTTGACACATCAGAGATAAAATATTAAAATCCATGTTCTTTCCTCCATCTGGAACTCTACCTCTCTCCTTCCTTTATTGAACTACCTGCCTCCTGTTCATCCTTGGGATTGACGCTCAAATGTCACCTCCTCTGAGAAGCCCTGCCTGATTGCTAGGGCCTGCTCAGGTTGCCTTGCGTACATATTCTTCCCAACCCAGCAGGTCACGGTAGTACATTCACAATCACACGTGTAATTGGCTGTGTGATTTGGTCTCCAACCAGAACATAAGCTCCAGGAAGATAAGAACTATGTCTGTCTCATCCATCAAGGTATTGCTAGTACCATGCGTAGTACCTAACACATAGTTGATGCTCCATGAATACTTGAATGAGGATGATGTCACGAGGGGCCCTCCAGGGTTCCCTGCAGAGGGCCTGGCTCAGAAGCAGCACCCAAGGGAGAAGCGACCACAGGTCCTTGTAGAAGCTCCAAGTAGCTGACAGTTGGCTACAAGGACCTTCTGATCCTCCGAGAGCCTGAGCAGGCTCTAGAAGTGGCTGGAGAACAGTGAATAGCCACAGAGAGCTGGGACTTGGGCTCAGAACATAAGCAGCAACTGAGGGGGCTGGGCAGTGGGGTAGTCATCAGGCCCTGCCCTGGGAATTGTGTGGCTAGCCTGACACGGTTGCCAGAGCCATCTTAGACATGGGGAGGGGGTGCCCATGGCCTGGCTGCTGGGGCCCCAGAGGACATGCCTGGCCCTTAGTCTTTATAGTGTAGTCCTATTACCAAGATTATATCAAGGAGCTTTCTCGGTATGGGAAGGGATTCAGCTGCCCCACAAGCCAATGACATTTAAAATCCAGGTGTTCATCCCAAGGGAAAAGTCTATCTTTCTCTGTAGGCAAAGGTTTATTGAACAACCACTGCCTTCCGGGTAGTATGTGTTCTCCCACCTCCCCTCTTCCCCCGTGCCCCACCTCTGGCCCCACCAGAAGGCAACCCCTAATAGGGTCTCTCACTTGAGGGGTCCCCATGGAGCAATGTGGCCCGCACTTCACATTCACAAAAGGCCTTCAATGTACACTTGACATGATTCACTTTAGACACTGAGACTTACCAAGGACTCTAAAGCCAGGCTGCCTGAGTTTGGACCCTAATTCTGCCACTTACCAGCTGTGTGACCTTGACCAGGGTCCTCAACTTCTCTCTTTCTGTTTTCTCATCTCTAAAATGGGAATAACAATAGATTGAGCCAGTCACAAAAAGCCACATATTTTACTATTTCATTTATTTAAAATGTCCAGAATAGGCAAACCCATAGAGGCAGGAAGTAGATCGGCGGTTGCCAGGGGCTAGGGAGATGGGGAACGAATGCTGACGGGCACAGAGTTTCTTTTGTGGGTGATAAAAATATTCTAAAATTAGATAAAGCTTAAAGAGTTATTACTTATAAAGTGCTTAGAGCAGTGTCTGACATGTCAAAGTGATCTGTAAGTCACGGTTAAATAAAACTTACCTCCAAGTGAAGGCATGCAAACTGATGAGCTTGGGGAAAAAATATATTCATAGTATGATTTTAAAGTGGTATGATTCCACTCCCGAATTTCACTGTCTGTTGTGTACTTTCTATATATCCCGTAATTATCTTCTGGATGGCATCATTATATTGCTGTATAAGTTCGAAGTGTTAATTTGTTAGACTTAAACTTTAGCACATCTTTTTACCATAGTAGGTGGCCCCTCCCCAAAATGGGAGGTGCCCCAGGGCTCTGAAAGATACCTGGTGAGCTGTCCCTGAATCAGACAGCTTTAGACAGAGGATCTGGAAGGCAAAAACAGGTGAGAATGTCACACAAAGGCATTGAGAAAGAGAGCCAACTCATCATTATGCAGATAAAGTTGGCTGTCATCTAAGATGAGATATATGGCCTTTGACTGGCAGAGAACTAGGGAGAGTCAAATGACCTTTAACTTATTTGGTCTCCTTAGTTGCCTAACTCCAGGTTAAAGTAACCACACTTGGGATTCAGGGGAAGCAAGCGCAATCATAAAGACCCTGCAGAGGGTGTCCTATGGCAAGGCCACTGGTGTGCTGGCAAGGGGTTAACAAACGGCTCTCTGGGCAAAAAGAACCCTGATTAGCCATGTTTGCCAATTTCCGTGGTATAAACGCTCACACCATGGCTATTTCAAGGTATAGACATTATGTTACTGAATTTGGGAGATGGGAAGAGATACAGTATTATAATTTTCACTATACATAGCACTCTGGGAGGCCGAGGCAGGAGGATCGCTCGAGGTCAAGAGTTCGAGACCAGCCTGAGTAAGAGCAAGACCCCTGTCTCTACTAAAAATAGAAAGAAATTAGCTGGACAACTAAAAATATATAGAAAAAATTAGCTGGGCATGGTGGCACATGCCCATAGTCCCAGCTACTCGGGAGGCAGAGGCAGGAGGATCGCTTGAGCCCAGGAGTTTGAGGTTGCTGTGAGCTAGGCTGATGCCACGGCACTTAGCCTGGGCGACAGAGCGAGACTCTGTCTTAAAATAAATAAATAAATAAATAAAATAATAATAATTTTCACTATACAGAAACAATAGATGTAAATAACCTCACAAGTGTAGGTAACAGTAAAATAATCAGGAATCAGTGACTTTTCAGTGTTTATTATCCTTGTTTTTAAAATAACTTTATTGAGATATAATTTATGGACTGTAAAATTCGTCTCTTTAAAGAGGGTTTTAGTATAGTCACGGAGTTGTACAACCATCACTATTATTTAATTTTAGAATATTTTCATCACTTCAAAAAAAAAAAACAACCCCAAAAAGCCCTATACCTATTAGGCATCACTCCACATTCTTCCCCAGCTCAGTCTACTTTCTGCTTCGAAGGGTTTGCCTATTCTAGACAATTCATAAAAATGAAGTCATACAATATGTGGCCTTTTGTGACTGTTTTTTTTTCCACTTAGTATAATGTTTTCAGGGTTTACCCATGTTGTAACATGTGTCAAACTTCATTTCTTTTTATTGCCAAATAATATTCCAATGTATGGTTATACCACATTTTGTTAACCCACTTAGCAGCTGATAGGCATTTAGGTTGTTTTTACTTTTTGTTTATTGTGAATGATGCCATGAACATTCAATAGACAACTATTTGTCTACATGTCTGTTTTCATTTCTCTTGGGTATAAATTTAAGAATGGAATTACTGGACCGTATGGTGACACTATGTTTAAGAGTTTGAGGAACTGCTTGATTTTCAACACATCTGCACCATTTTATATTATAACAAGCAATGAATGAGGGTTCCAATTTCCCCATATTCTTCTCAACACTTGTTATTGTCTGTCTTTTTGATTATACCTACCCTGGTGGGTATGAAGTGGTATCTCGTTGTGGTTTTGATTTGCATTTCCTTAATGGCTAATCATGTTGAACATCTTTCCATACGCTTTTTGTCATTTATATATCTTCTTTGGAGAAATGTCCATTAGAGCCTTTGTCCATTTAAAAATTAGGTTATTTATCTTAGTATTGAGTTAAAAGAGTTCCTGATGTATCTGAACACAAGTCCCTAATCAGATATGTGATTTGAAAATATTTTCTCCCATTCTGTGAGTTGTCTTTTCACTTCTATTCTCTGAAACACAAAAGTCTTTAATTTTGATGGAACCCAGTCCTCCCCGCCTTTTTTTTTGCTTGTGCTTTTGGTGTCCTAGCTATGAAAACATCACCTAATCCAAGGTCGAGAAGATTTATATTTATATTTTCTTCTAAAAGTTGTACTGTTTCAGCTCTTGCATTTAGGACATTTAGAGCTAATTTTTTATATGATGTGAAATAGGAGTTCATCTTCATTCTTTCCCAGTGCCATTTGTTGAAAAACAATTATTTCTATTGAATTATCTTGACACCGTTTTTGAAAATGAATTGACAGTAAACGTAAGGGTTTATTTCTGGGCTCTCAGTTCTATTCCACTGATGTATATGTCTATCATGACTATCCTTATGCTAGTACTGTTTTTGTTCTTGTTACTGTAGCTTTGTAGTAAATTTTGAAAGCAGGAAGTGTGATTCCTCTATCTTTGTTCTTTTTCAATATTGTTTTGTTGATTCTGGATCTTTTGAAATTTCATATGAATTTTAGAATCAGTTTTTCAATTTCTGCCAAAAAGGCAGCTGGGATTTGGATAGGGACTGCATTCAATTTGTAGATCAATTTAGGGAGTATTGCCATTTTAACAACATTAAGTTTTCCAATCCATGAACCCGTAATGTCTTTCCATTTATTTAAATCTTCTTTAATTTCTTCCGATAATGTTTTATAGTGTTCAGAGTATAAATTATTGCTAAGTATTTTGTTAATTTATCCGTAAGTACTTTATTCTTTTTGATGCTCTTACAGATGGATTGTTTTCTTATTTTCTTTTTGGATTTCTCATGGCTACTATATAGACACAATTGATTTTTGTTATGTTCAGCTATATCTTGCAACCTTGCTGAACTCATTTCTTAGTTCTAATTGTATTTTAGTGGAGTCCTTAGGATTTATTTATTTATTTTTTGAGACAGAGTATCACTCTGTCTCCCAGGCTAGAGTGCCGTGGCATCAGCCATCATAGCTCACTGCAACCTCAAACTCCTGGGCTCAAGCAATCCTCCTGCCTCAGCCTCCCGAGTAGCTGGGACTAACAGGTGCTCACCACCATGCTCAGATAATTTTTTGTACTTTAGTTGCCCAGCTAATTTTTTTCTATTTTTTAGTAGAGACGGTGTCTCGCTCTTGTTTAGGCTGGTGTCGAACTCCTGATCTCAAGCGATTCTCCCGTGTTGGCCTCCCTGAGCGCTAGGATTATAGGCATGAGCCACTTTTTTTTCTTTTTTAAGAGACAGGGTCTGGCTTTTTGCCCAGACTGGACTGTAGTGGTGCTGTCACAGCTCACTGCAACCTCCAACTCCTGGGCTCATGAGCTCCTCCTGGCTCAGCCTCCCAAGTAGCTAGGACTACAGGCACACACCATGCCCAGCCAATTTAAAACAATTTTTTGTAGAGACAGCATCCCGCTATGTTTCCCAGGCTTGTCAGGAACCCCTGACTTCAAGAAATCCTCCTGTCTCAGCCTCCCAAAGTGCTGGGATTACAGGTATGAGCCACTGCACCTGGCCAGGATTTTCTACATACAAAAGGATGTTACCTGAAAATAGAAATAGTTTAACTTTTTTGTTTTAAATCTGAACACCTTTTGTTTTTTCTTCTTGACTAATTGCCTGGCTATAATCTCCAATACAATGTTAGACAAAAGTAATAATAGCAGACATCCTCGTCCTGTTTCTGATCTTAGGAGGAAAACATTCCACCTTTTATCAAGTATGGTGTTTGTGTGGGTTTTTCATAGATGCCTTTTATCATGTTAAGGAAGTTCCTTTCTATTCCTATTTTGTTGAGTGCTTTTTATCATCAAGGGGATTTTGTCAAATCTTTTTCTGTGTTTATTGAGATGATCGTGTGTTTTTTGTCCTTTATTTACTAATATGGTATATGTTTACATAGATTGATTTTCATATGCTAAACCAAGCTTGCATTCCTGGGATAAATCTCATGTGGTCATGGTGTATAATCCTTTCTATATGCTTTTAGATTCTGTTTCCAAGTATTTTGTTAAGGATTTTTGTGTCTCTATTCATAAGGTATATTGGTATATATCCCCTATTTTCTTTTACTATATAAGGTTATATATTGGTTTATATCCTTATTTTCTTTTCATTATTTCTTGTGCTATACCAGCTTCATAGAATGAGATAGGGTTCCTCTTCTATTTTTTGGAAAAGTTTGTGAAGGACTGGTGTTATTCTTCTTTAAAGGTTTTGTAGCATTCACTAGCAAAGCTATCTGGCCTGGGATTTTCTTTGTGGGAAATTTATGATTGCTAATTCTGTCTCTTTACTTTCCATAAGTCTATTTAGATTTTCTATTTCTTTTGGAGTCAATTTTGGTAGTTGTGTCTTTCTAGGAATTTGTCTATTTCATCAAGGTCATCTAATTTGTTGGCATACAGTTGTTCATAGTATTCCCTTATAATTCTTTTCTATTTATATAAGGTTGGTAGTGAGATCCTCTGTTTCATTTCTGATTTGAGGCTTCTTTTTTTTCTTAGTCCAGCTAAAAGCTTCATTTTGTCAATCTCTTCAAAGAATACATTTTTGGTCTTGTTGATTTTTCTCTACTGTTTGTATATTGTTGCTCCATGAATTAATATAAAAACGTGTTTGCAGACAGGATTTGTCTTAGGAGTTTTGTAGAGCTTTGCCCTGAAGGAATATGTGAACGTGCTGGTTTGCATTTCAAATGCTGTTACACTCGGAAGGGCGTCTCTGAAAGACAGCAGCGGCTGTATCCCACAAGGCACCGCGTTTCTCAGACCTAAAGGTTTGGATTTACTTTGTAAAGCAAAGCGAATGTGTTAAAAACTACAGAATGAGAGCTGACAATGGAGTGCCCCCCGGAACAGACAGCTGCCCAAATGGCTAAAAGCAAAGTTCTTGTTTTAACGCTCTAGACTACCTGTCTCCATTCACAATAACCTAATAAATATGGAGCCAACATATCTCTGTTTAACCCCTCTGTTAAGTGATAAACTTACCTTAGAACGTAGAAGTTAACCTTTGAAAGATTTTATAACCATTTGCTCACGTAGATAGAATTAGTTAAAGAATCTGTAGAAGCCTTTTGAAAATCTGTTAACCTGAGAGGAACTACCTGTTGTTCTGTAAATCTGTTACCCCTGGCAGTTATTCACTATTCCCTATAAGTTACCATGTAAGACCTCATTTGGGGCTTTTTGAGATCCACGGAGAAGGTCTAGGCCCCCTGAGATCCCACTTTGCCTATAATCTTTATAAACTTATAAAACTATATCTTTGTCTCTGTGTATTCTTTTATTTCT
>NW_012137969.1:2378039-2392464 GCF_000956105.1 Propithecus coquereli | reverse complement strand
TGTATTTTTTTTTTAGAGGCAGGGTCTTGCTCTGTTGCCCAGGCTAGAGTGCAGTGGCCCTATCATAGCTCACTGCAACCTCAAACTCCTGGGCTAAAGTAATTTTCCTGTCTCAGCCTCTGAGTGACTGGAACTACAGGCAAGTACTACAATGGCCAGCTAATTTTTCTATTTTTTTGTAGAGATGGGGTCTCACTATGTTGCCCAAGCCGGTCTAGAATTTCTGGCTTCAAGTGATCCTCTCACCTTGGCTACCCAAAGTGCTGGGATTATAGGTGTGAGCCACCATGACCAACCTAAACTATTATTTTTGAAATGTCCATTTCTCCCTTCAATTCTGCCAGTTTTTGCTTTATGTATTTAGGGGCTGTGTTATTAGGTGCATATCTGTATATAGTTATTATATCTTCCCAATGGATTGACCCTTTTTTCATTACAAAATATCTTTCTTTATCACTAGTAATCTTTTTTGTTTCAAATTCTATTGTCTGATAATATAATAATATATAATTATATGATGATAATCAGTATAGCCACTCCACCTCTTTTTTGGATGCCTTCTGCATGGTATATATTTATTCTTATTTTACTTTTAACCTATTTACGCCTTTGAATCTAAAATATGTCTCTAGTAGACAGCATAGAGTTGAATTATGTTTTCCTATCTTTCTGCCAATCTCTGCCTTTTGATTGGAGTGATAAGTCCATTTACATTTAATGTAATTATCAATAAGATAGAATTATGTCTGTCATTTTGCTATATATTTTCCATATGTCTTGTATGCTTTTTAATCCTCTATTCTTCCATTATTGCCTACTTTTGTGTAAAACAGGTATTTTCTAGTATACAATTTTAATTCATTGTTATTTATTGTTTTTAAATATATTATTTGAGTTTTCCTAGTGGTTACCCTGGAGATTACAATTATCATAATAGCCTAAAACAATCTACATCCAATTAATACCAACTTAATTTTAATAGTATACAAAAACTTTGCTCCGATATAGCTCTCTTTCCACCTCTGTCTTTTGTGTTATTATTGTCATACAAATCACATCTTTATATATTATAAGCCCCGCTACACAGTTTTATAATTATTGCTTTGTGTAGTTGTCTTTTAAATCAGATAGGAGAAAAAAGAGTTACAAACAAAAATACATTTATACTTATATACTTACATTTAGCTATATAGTTTCCTTTATGTGGTGATTTTTATTTCTTTATGTAAATTCAAATTTCTGATTAGTGACTTTTTATTTCAGTCTATAGGACTCCCTTTATTACTTCTTGTAGGAAAATTCTGCCAGCAACAAATTCACTCAGTTTTTGTTTATCTGGAAATGTCTTAATTTCTTATTTATGTTTTAAGCTTTGCTGGACATAAAATTCTTATTTGACAGTCTTTATCTTTCAGCTGTTTGACATGTTAGTATTTTGAATTTGTTATCCCACTGCCTTCTGTCCTCCATAGTTTCTAATGAGAGTCAGTTGTTAATCTTATTGTGGCTCTCACAATGAGTTTCTTTTTCATGTTGCTTTCTAGATTCTCTCTTTGTCTTTGTCTTTTGATAGTTTGACTATGATGTGCCTAGGAGTTTATCCTAGTTGGAGTTATTTGAGCTTCTTGGATATGTAGCTTAATGTTTAATCATCAAATTTGGGGTATTTTCAGGCATTATTTCTTCAAATATTCTTTCCTACCCTTTCTCTCTCTCCTTCCCTTCTGGGACTCACATTTTGTGTATTTTGGCATGTTTAATGGTGTCCCACAGGTCTTTGAGGCTTTGTTCCTTTTTTTTTTTTAACTTTTAAAATAAACTTTTTGTCTTAGAATAGTTTTAGATTTATAGAAAAGTTGTGAAGATAGTACAGAGAATTTCCATATACCCCATATCCAATTTTCCCTATTATCAATATCTTACATTACTATGGTATACTTGTTACAACTAATGAATCCCTATTGATACACTATTATAACTAAAGTCCATACCTTATTCAGATTTCCTTAGTTGTCACCTAGTGTCCTACCTAGGATACAATATTATATTTAGTCATCATGTCTCCTTAGACTCCTCTTGGCCATGACAATTTCTCAGACATTCTTTATTTTTCATGACCTTGATATTTTTGACAACCACTGGTCAAGTATTGTGTAGAATGTCCCTCAATTGGGATTTGTCCGATTAAACTAATGTCATATGTTTTGGGGATGAAGATCAAAGTTCATCACATCACATAAAGAACACATAATACCAACATGATTTAACATTGTTGATGCAGATCTTGATCATCTGGCTGAGGTAGTGTCTGTCAGGTTTCTCTATGCTTTGATAAAGCTATTCTTCCTGCCCTCCCACCATATTTTGCTCATTTTTAATCATTATGTTTTCTTTCTGCTCCTCAGACTAGATGATCTTCATTGGCCTACTTTCAAGTTCCTTGATGCTTTCTTCTGTCAGCTCATATCTGCTGTTGAGTCCCTCTAGTGAATTTTTAATTTCGGTTATTATATTTTTCAACTCCAGAATTTCTATTTGGTTATTTTAAAAATAATTGCTATCTTTTTGTCAATAGTCCGTATTTTTTTTAGTGGTTTGTTTGCTCAGGTAATGAACTCATTTTTTTTCTAAGTGTACAATTCAATAGTTTTTAGTATATTCATATATATCCATAACCATCATTACAATCAATTTTACAATTTTAGAACATTTTTGTTATCCCCAAAAGAAACCTTGTACCCATTAGCAGTCACTCCTTATTTGTTCCCATCACTCCCTCAGCCCTAGGCAACCACTAACCTATTTCTTTCCCCCCTCAGCCTCTGGCAACCATTAACCTACTTTCTATCTCTATGGATTTGCCTACCCTAGACATTTCATAAAAATAGAATCTTATAATACATGGTCTTTTGTGACTGGCTTCTTTCACTTAGCATTCTGTTTTCAAGGTTCATCCATGTTGTAGCATGTATCAATACTTTATCCTTTTTATTACTGAATAATATTCCATTATAAAGATATATCCTATTTTGCTAATCCATCCATTGGTTGATGGACATTTGGGCTATATCCACCTTTTAGCTATTATGAATAATTCTGCTATGAACATTTGTGAATAAGGTTTTATATGGACATATGTCTTCAATACTATTAGGTATATACTTAGAAGTGGAACTGCTGGGTAATATAGTAACTATGTTTAACATCTTAAGGAGCTGCCAGATTATTTTCCAAAGCAGCTGTACCATTTATGTTCTCATCAGCAATGCATGAGGGTACCAATTTCTCCACATTCTCACCAACATTTGTCTTACCTTTCTTTTTTTTTTTTTTGAGACAGTCTTGTTCTGTCGCCCTGGGTAGAGTGCAGTGGTGTCATCGTAACTGACTGCAACCTCAAACTCCTGGGCTCAAGTGATCCTCCTGCCTCAGCCTCCTGAGTAGCTGGGACTACAGGTGTGTACCTCCATACCCGGCTAATTTTTCTATTTTTTTTCTTTTTTTTGTAGAGACTGGGTCTTGCTCTTGCTTAGGCTAGTTTTGAACTCCTGAGCTCAAGCGATCCTCCCACCTCAGCCTCCCAGAGTGCTAGGATTACAGGCGTGAACCACTGTGCCCAGCCTATGTCTTGCCATTTTTTACTGGATCTTTTTTATTAAAGACATTCTATTGGGTATGAAGTGGTATTGACTTGCATTTCCCTGATGCCTAATGACATTGAACATCTTTTCATTTGTTTACTGTCCATTTGTATATCTCCTTTGAAGAAATGTGTATTCATATCCTTTGCCCAGTTTTTAATTGAGTTATTTATTTTTTTTGTCATTGAGTTGCAAGAGTTCTTTATATAGTCTCATCAGATATATGATTTGCAATATTTTCTCCCATTTTGTGGGTGATCATTTTACTTTCTTGGTGGTGCTCTCTGAAGCCAAATTCACCTATTTTTCTTTGTTTACTTGTGCTTATAGTGTGCTATCTTTGAAACCATCATCTAATCCAAGGTCATGAAGATTTATGCCTATATTTTCTTGCAAGAGTTTCATAGTTTTAGCTTTTATGTTAGATTCTTGATCCGTTTTGAGTAAATTTTTGTATATGGTGTTTGGTAGGGGTCCACCACCATTCTTTTGCATGTGGATATCCACTGTCCCCACACCATTTATTGAAAAACTATTCTTTTCCATTGAATTGTCTTAGCACCCTTGTCAAAAATCAATTTACTGTAGACTTTAAGGTTTATTTCTAGACTCTCAATTCTATTGTTTGATCTATATATGCCAGTGCTACACTGTTTTGATTACTATAGTTTTGTAGTTCATTTTGAAATGAGGAAATGTGAGTACTCTAATTTTGGTTTTATTCCCCTCCCCCTCAGAAGAGCGTTTTGACTATTTGGGGTCCCTTGAATTTCCATATGAATCTTAGAATCAGCTTCTAAATTTCTGGAAAGAACCACATGGAATTTTGATGAAGATTGCATTAGATCTGAAGATCAATTTGGGGAGTATTGCCTTAACAATATTAGGTCTTTTGATCCATGAACATGGGATGTCTTTCCATTTATTGAGGTCTTCTTTGCTGTCTTTCAATCAACCTTTAATTCTTTAGACATCTTTATAATAATGATTTAAAGTCATTGTCTATTAAGTCTAACTTCTCAGCTTCCTCAGGGTAAATTTTTATTGAATGCTTTTTCATCCTGTGTATGGAGCATATTTGTTTCTTTGTGTGTCTTCTAATTGTTTTTTGAAAACTGGACATTTTAAATCATGTATTGTGGCAACTCTGGAAATCAGTTTTCCCTGATACCCCCCTTCCCCAGGGTTTGTATTTTTGTTGCTGCGACCACCTTTCATATTTTAGTGCTTTTCTTGGACTAATTCGGTAGAGTCTTTACATATTTTTAAATTGCGTATGGCCACCAAAGCCTCTGTTTAGTTGGCTTAGTGGTCAGCTAATGATTGCATAGAGATTTCCTTAAATGCCTTGAAACAATGTCTCCCTGGTTTTGTTAAGGGTCTCCGTATGTGTGTTGGGGCATGCATTTGATACTCCTCTGGCAGTTTAAAATTCCTCCTCAGGCTTCAGTTCCTGCTTGAACAGTCTCATGATCAGCCTGGGATGAGAAATGAAGGCCTACTCATGTCTTTCCTGCGTATGTTCGTAGCCCTGCACATGCACATGGCTTTCGAGATTTCCAGGAATATGGTGGAGCTTTTCAAAGCTCCCAATTGACATATCATTCCCTAGATTTTTCTTTTAAATTTTTCATCAGCCAACTAGTAATGCTGGCTCAGGTAGGCAACTGCAATGTTAAACAGTCATCACTGACTATTTTCAACAAACCAGGGATAGGACTGTTTACAATGAGGGATCTCTGAGTCGTATCAAATAAAGACCCTGAAAATAGTGCCTTTCTAGGGAGCTGCCATACAGGTCAAATAGTGAAAATTCTCTGGGGACATAGCTTTTGGGGGGGCTTTAAACCTATTCTGTCTCTTCCAGTAGCTGCTAGCCTGCTTGTTTTCACAGTTGCTATGGTAGTGAAGCTGCTGGTTTTCAAGGCTATCATGGAGGTAGGGAGAGAAGAATGGAAATAGGGCAAGTGGAAATGTCACAGAGCTCATTGTTCTTACTGAGATTCAGCCATTTTTCTTTAACAAATTGACTCATGTTGTTGCAAACCTGTGGCTAATTCCTAGAGTTCTGAAGAAGTTTATTTTGACAAGTTTTGCCAGTGTTCTTGTTGCTTTCCATTCTGGAAGTTCTTCTCCTCATTACCTTTGTTTTTAATATAATTTAATTATAAATTTATATCATTTATTTTTTAACAAAGGCTGTGTTTAACAACCAGCATGTGAAATTCCTGAAGATTTAACAATTGGCTTTCATGAGGGCAGCTCCACAACTGCCCCAACAGGACCATCCTAGGTGCCCCATTTGATCCAGCTGAGCTCTGTGAACCTTTAATATCTCTCTCTGGGTGCCAGTCCTCTAGAGGTGCAGCTCATCCACTCCTAAACTTACTCCACATCCTTCAGCATCCAGCCCTCAGCCAGAGCTTACTGGTGGGACAGACACTGACAGTAGGGTCTTCTAAGTGCTGGCTTGGCATGGAGGAAAATTTGGAAAAGGGTGAGTTGGTGTGAGAACCGACTGGAGAAACTCTGAAAGATACCGCTTCTAATCTTAGGCATCTAATACTGAATTGTGCTAAAGGCTGTTTTCTAACTCCTAGGTAAAATTATACAAAGCCAAAAGGTTTTCATTTGTTTACTAAGATCTCTAACTGGAAATCTTCAAGAGAAGTATTGGGCAAAGGTATAAATGGTGAGGTGGGTGGTGGAGTAAAGGTTTCCTTTAGACACCCTCTGAGGATTGTGTACTTTAACCCCTGTTCTGGTGTTTTCTTTAAACTTTTGGGCTTGCTCAAATAATAACAAAACCTACTTTGGGATTGTGGTCCGACGTGCTGTTGGGGTGTACCTTAATTATGATTAACTACCACATGGATTACGAGGCAGGGCCTTCGTTAGACCAGCACTACTGCAAGCAGTCAGAGTCTCCTCCCAGTACACAGCGTGAGTGTTCCCTGGCTTCCTTGAACTCAAAGTCCGAAGCTTCCTGATAGAAGTTGAAACACAACAGGGTGATTGTCTCTTTTCTAGACCTTTGCCTTCCTTCCACATTCCACATAGAGACCAGCAGAAACCCGGGACGTTTTAACTCAGCATTTACTGTTCCAGCCGTTTGTTTCCTTAGGTGCTTATTGGTTTGCCTCAATCATTCAACAAATGTTTCCTGGGTATTGTCTGTGTATACACTGCTGCATTAGCATCATGTACAGCTGGCATTTAGGATGGACATTTGGGGAGTTTGGAGAATTGGGGAGGTTCCACTGTCACCAGTTGGTCAAGTCCCATTTGATAAGGTTCAAGTCAGTTCCTCTAATGCACAAACTGGACCACAGGTGCTTCTCCAGGAAGGCCTGGCATTTTCCCAATGCCCAGGCCCCTGACCACTATGTTACTTGTGCCTGGAAAGTGTTTTCTCTAGCTTCTCTGCAGGACTGTGGTCTCACCTCACCTCTTGGTGGGGAGATGCACCTTGGAGTTGCTCCTCCGTGGTACCCAGGACCAGCAGTAGGCACCATTTCTTTAGAGAACACCTCCTCAAACCCAGGACCTACACCAGCCCCTGGGGATATCCCAGTTGAATCAGACTTAGTTGCTGTCGTTAGGGAGCATACAGTCACAGGGGCAATAGAACACGCAGCTGGGATAGCAATCTGTACAGGGCCAGGGTGGGGCACTAGGAGATGCTAGTCATTTCTTCCGGGGTTTCATCGATGAAGTCATACTTCAGGTGAGTCTTGACAGATGAAAGAAAGAGTGTCTGCCATGTGAACAAGAGGGGACAAGACGGGCACTCTTGGCAGAGGGAACAACTTGAGCTCAGGAGCTGAGTCAGTGGGTGACACGGGGAGATGCATTCTCTTCTTGTGGAAATGAAAAGCCTAAAGCTCCTTGATGGCCGATAGGATGTGTAGGTCAATCTAAGGAGAAGAGCCTAAAACGGTGCTGACAGATTAAAAAAAAATCAGAAGACAAAACAGACCTATTTTTTCATGTTATAAAATTCTGACCAAAAAAAAAGGATGATTTTTATGGTCTTCTTTACATTTTCCTGTATTTTTAAATTTTAAAATAATTGTCAGTATTACCTGCTGCCCACGCACTCCTTCGTCTGCAGGGGGCGCACCGGCGGCCACCTCTCCCTCCCTCAGGATGATGGGGCGGGGCCTCCCGGGCTAGTGTGGACTGAAGAGTGGCTGGCCGGGTTGTCTATCACGGCGTCCCGCCTCCGCGCTACGCCACATGACGCAGCCCATCATGGCGGCGGGAGCGCGGCTGCCGGGGCCCGCGGCTCCGCAGGGCTACTGCCGTTGCTGCTGTTGAGAGGCGGCGGCGGCGGCGGCGGCGGCGGCGCAGGCGGGCAGGAAGGATGGTGTTTGTGCGGCCAGAGCGGCAGGTGCGGACCAGGAGCCGGACTGAGGTTTGGCCAAAGCAACGTGTGCTCAGAAGCAGCCGGCGCGGGTGCCGTTGAGGCAGCGGAGGGAGGCAGGACCGACTGACGGACGGACAGAAGGAAGGCGACCTGAGAGCGGGTCCCGGAGCCGCGCGGTGGGCGAGATGCCGGGGCCGCCGGCCCTGCGGCTGCTGCTGCTGCTGCTCCTGGCCACCGGCAGTGCCGGGGCCGCGCCACTTCCGCAAACAGGTGCAGGTGAGCGGACCCGTGGCGGGGACTGGGCTGCGGGTCCCCTGCGGCGGGGGCGGCGGGGGAGGAGGTGGCAGGCCCAGTCAGGCCTTGGCGCCAAGGTATCGGAGGGCCTGTCCGGGGCGGGAGGCCCAGAGAAGCAAGGAATTGGGAAGATTTCTGCCGCAGGGGCGTGGGATGGGGGGGCGGGGGCCAGGCGATGCCTTTGGAGCTACGGAGGGCGGCAAGTGAGGTGGCAGCGACCGACCCCTCCCGGGGTAGGCTGCGGTACCAGCTCTGGACCTGTTGCCTAAAGGTCCTCATTTTGTGTCCCTTCCTGGCAATTCTGCTTCTCTTTCCAGATGTCACCTGCGTCTTGTGCATTTCTCACATCTTATAATAAGAACCGTTTTTTAGCTCTAATCATACTTAAATGCAAATGACTTGGCGAGCTGTGCGGAGTTTCCTTCTCTTCCTGCAACTTATTCTGAAGTTGTAAATTGATTTTAGATACTGTGCATTTTATTCGGAATGAATCCCTGGGGATGAGAAGGAAACAACTATAAATATTTCTATTTTAGGAAACCTGTGATTAGAGTAGCAGCTTTTGAATAACTATTGACAAACTGGCTGAGGGGTGATTGAAGTTTCTATTTTAGCTACGTCAGTGTACGCTTTTTTTCCCTCACCATTTTCTCAACATTGTTTTCATTTGAGGTTTATTTTCCTAAATAAAATTTCAACCCAAGAAAGCATCCCAAGTTAGGTCTTTATTTTTTTTTTAAAGGAAAAAAAAATTTAGGCTAACTTGCTACTATCATCCCCTGCTTATCTTTGAAGTGGGGAGAGATTGACATTTCATAGATTAATAGAATTTTAGAGTTGGAAGAGGCTTTAAAGAGAATTTAGTCCAATTTCTTCATTTTGCAGTTGACGATCTTGGGGTGCTTGGGGTCAAATGACCTACTACCCAAGGTGACACAGCTAAATTATAGGCGGAGCCACAAACCCAGGTCTTAGATTCCCCTATTTATATGATTTTTTTCCGCTTCATTTCAAGTCTTGTAAGTGTTTTGGAATACTCTTGAGGTCAAGAGTTATTTTAGAATAATGTTAATTGGGTACAGAATATGGAATTACTGTCTCCAGTAAAGAGAGATTTTTCAAACAAATCTACAGTGGAAGCTACAAATAATTGCTTCCAGAGCTACACCAGGTTATGTCATTGAGTGCCCTTTAGCTGAGTGTTAAATGTTATCATTGTACCATGTAATGTAAATTTCTGCCACTGCCTTAGATCAAATATTTGTAAGGTGAATTCTGTTTTCTGATCTAATAGATAAGAAGAGTGAATGTTATTAGAAGTATGTAGGCAACCCAGGTAAGAGTCACTGAAAATACCTGGGAAGTTATGGAAGATGATATGGAAAGACAGTGAAGTTGATATTTAAAGATATTGAAATTGAAAATTAGTACTAGAGTAGGAAAGTGGGTATAAAGCGTATTTATGTGAAGGGGATTCAAGAAGTTTCTGGATGACTTTGCACTTACTCAGCTTTTTATATATTTTAAAATCAATTCTTTATAGGATCCTGTGAAAATGTGTCTGCCTATACACCTCTTACATGGTTTTTATTCATTCTTTTACTCTTTTATGGAGGCATGAATGATTAAAAAACTGAGTTTTCCTGGGGTGTTGTAGATCAAAGCAATCAGAAAAATTCATACATAGAAATATCAAATCTTGACATAAATAAAGCATAAAGAAATACTTGGTAATTTATAGCGGCTTTTGCAGATTTTTCTTTCATATTCTGGTCCTTGGAGAATAGGTATGTGTTTAGAGGTGTGACATGTGAATAACAGGTACCTCAGATTAAATTCTGTGAGGAAGATGCATAATCAAACATAGATTCAGGAGTTTGTTTTTTCATCCAAAAGAGGTTGTTGATCCTGCCTGGTTAACTGAGATGGATTTTTGATCAAGAAGAATATTTAGACCAAGAAGAATAAAGACACCTTTGAGCTAATCCTGACTAGTGAGCTCACTGATTAAGAAAGAGGAACCCCTTCTAAACATATATGGTAAATAAAAGAGCAGTTACATGTTGAAAACATAATTCTCAAGCTTTCGATGATCCAGGAGCCTGTATTCCATACGAAGATGGTGCTAGCCGTTTTCAAATAAGGATTGACCCATGGCGCGTAGAGTCTTTTGCCTTCTTGGTCTTATTCTTTCTTCTTAAAGTTCAGACTATTTAATTTAATGGTGGCTTGTGAGAAAGTATGTTTGTCAAAAATTTGTTGAAAAAAAAAATACTTGAGTTTTATCCTTTGCCAGCCTATTTGCATGGGGAAGGAAATGAGGCAGTTCACTAAAATTCAGCTTTTAAACTGAAGTTCATTTATCCAAGGTGTCTTCATCATCCGGAGTCATTTCTAGGGTTGGAAGTTGAAAAAGGTGTTTACTTGTTCAGTCATAATAAAGCTAAGTAAATGTACAGATTGCACTCGCACATCAGGCAAAAAGGCATTGCTTGGTTGAACTTTATTTTGGATCTCTTCATTGCCATGGGATGCCTTTATGCCCCCCTGTCTAGGAGCCTCTTTTCCTGAGAATCTATATTTTTACAAGAGCCTTTGTTGCTACATAGACACCTTGTTGGTCCTTGCTGAGAAGTTTTTATGTAAAGGGAGAAAGTCTACTGTTTTCACACTCAGTTAAACTACCAAACTGTGATTACAGTTCAATTCCTTTTTCCAGATCATAGTCATCAGATCAAGAAAACATTTATGTACCTTTTGTTAGATTCTTAGGATTTACATCATAAATTGGGATGCAAAATCAAGATCTTGTATATGTGAAAGCATTCCTCTAAGCTCACACTTTCTTAATAATATTAGGATAGTGGTTAGACAAGGAAACCCACTTCTATTGTTCTGCAGCATATTAGGTCACAGAGTACAGAGGAAGCTTTTAGCAGTTCCAGATAAAGGACCTCACGGAAGTGTGTGAAGCCAGTGGGACTCAGCTACTGATTAAACGACAGCTTGTGAAACCGGGGCTCTCATTTTAGGTTAAATAAACAGACTTGTATCTTGAAAAAGATTTCTAAAGTGAAGGAAATGCTTTCTAGAGTACGAATTTTTGTGTTTATTTTAACAGCTTCTGAGAAATCAAAATTATTTTCAACAGGCTTTTCATGCAGATTATTTCAGGATTTATACCTATAAGGCTTGAAATTTTATTTCTGTTGGTATTGCTGTAATTGCTTTTACATGGTGATATTTTGGGATTAACTAAATATGCTCGTTTGAATAGTAATAGGAAGCCTGTCCAGTAATTTTGTAGCTGATGAGCATTGAAGTTATCAAATCCCTACAGTTTTGCTGATACCAATGTGCTGAGTGTTCATGCAGTTCTCTTGAAATTTAGAAAGTCCTTGGGCCCTCTCTGCCCTCTATGTGCTGTGTCATTTAGATAATAGCTGTACATATAATAAAAAAGACATTGTCATGTAAAGAAGCAACATCCAGGGTTCTGAAACAGTTAAACAAATGAGTCATTCAAACAGTCCTACAAGGACTTTTAAATGGACATATAAAAGAATCCAACTTTTTGGTCCAGTTGAGAGTAAAATACATGAACCAATCCTGGGAGGAGCACAGCATCTTAGAAAGAACTTGGGCTTTGGAATTAGACTTGGATGTGAGGCCTTCTGCTGCCAGTTGAGTAGCTTGAAGACGTTGGATCAGTTACTAGGCCTTTGGGAACTCAACTATTAAAAAGGATGATGATGATGATGATGTATCCTCATCATCTTCTACTACCTGAAGTGATGTGGGGGAGGGGAGTGTCACAGTGGTGTGCCCTGTCACACTAGATTTCTTCATTTTTCTTTGTAAATTTGGTGGGTAATCATAGAATTGACTAATGGTAGGTGGTATGGCTTCAAAGAAGGAGCTGAAAGTGGTAGCTGCTTAACATGGCATGTCTGGAATTTACCTGATTTAAAAACCTTTGCTACTCACAATAACTTGTTATATAGTGGATGGAGATTCTTTAGAGAGAAATCTGGTTTATTTAAGTATGATACATAAGCTGGTATTGTCACTACTTGAAATTCATAATGTTGAGGAACTATGCTAGAAATTTTTAGGATGTCAGGATGTGCATGGCTGAGGAAAAAAAAGAATTTTTAGGATGATCTGGATTAGTCTGCTTTTATGTAATAAACCTGTTTTTAAATTTCAAGATGACTAAAGCTCTTGCATGTGAACAGTTGCTGGTTTTAATTTTCTTAAAGGAAGTTTCCTTGATTCCAAACACAATTGTATATTTGAATGAAGCGTCCCTAAAGGCAGCATGATTAACCCAGGCTGTGACAGAGCAAGCCCGGGGCTGATGCTTCCCACCTAGAAACTGAGGAGATTAATGTTACTGACTTTTTGTCTCTCTCTCTCTTTTAAAATCATATACTTTTATAGTCTACTAGCTGTGCTTTATTACTCTTTTTAAAATTTTTATTTACTAAGACATGAAAAAATATTATGGAAAGTAGAAGCTGGACAAACATTCCTGTTTAGAACAGACTGCTATATCTAGGGTTGTTTTTAGATTCAATTCTCTACTTTTCTTTGAGTCTTCACATGAAAATAACTGTTGTAGAAAACTAGGGAAATATGGTAAAATCAGTATGTCAGCAAAGCACAATAATGGAGTGATGTATTTTAAAATTGTAGCAAGTGACTAATTTGGAACCATGCTGTGGCATTACAATTATTTGAAACAAAGCAGGCGTATCAGAAAAATAACCTCAGTGTTTTTAAAAAGTTTTTCGCAAAAGTTAGCATGGTGGAGTGATTCCAAATCTCATTTGATTTTGTGATTCAAGTGGGAAAAGTGAGAACTATTGACGCCAAATGTCTCAGGTGCCTGAAACCACAACGTGGTAAGTTCATTCTCCCTGCCCGATTTTGATCTTGGCCATTTCTCCTCCCTGAACCACAAAAGAGTGATTTTGTGGTTTTGTGGCCCTCTGCTCCCTGGGCCTTCAGGGGAATGATGGTGGTAAACCTTACATTTTATTTTTGACAGGTTGGCAGATTTTGCATTTTACTATATAATACATGTTTGTTTTACTATTTTTAAAGGCTTGGGTTACCCTCAACTCAAATAGATGTGCCAGGACCATACGCTGTGGCTAAAGTAACCCCTGGCTCCCTGCGTCTGACCCCAATTTGGTAAAGGGAGGTTATTGCATCTAGATGTCTGCTATCGGGCATCTATTGTTCCTGTTGCCACCTTCCATGGCACTTTCCTAAGAGCTAAATTGATCTGTTTCTAATTTGTAAACTATATTCTGTGCAAATTCCCATCTTCTAGCTCTCCATATATTATTGTTTTGCAGTTGCCTCTTTCCTTCTCTAAGTGCTGTTGTCTTTGTTTTTTAACCTCTTTGCAGAACCAGCTTCCCTACTGAGCTCTTTGTCATGGCTCCCCCTTAGAGATCCCTTCCTCTGTGAACTCCGGAGTGTTTCCCTGTGGAACAAGATGTTCCAGAGGTGCTTGATGAAAATATTGGAACTTATGTTTTTATTTATTTTCATTTTATCTTTTTAAAATTTCAACTTAATGTGACCTTTTAACATATAGACTATATTGGTACACTAACACTTTTATGGTTTATAAATAAATAAATTTACATGGAATAGAAGGAACATACAGAAAATTTATTGATAGGCTGTGTGATCAAAAAAGGTTTAGATTCATTGTACCACTTTACCACTTGCACTTAACAAATACCACTTTGTATCATTGTGTAAGTGCTGTCTCTTCACCTAGTGTGTAAGGACGTGTCTTATGTCTTTGGTATAGATGTATTACATCCTTGGTATTAGTGTTTGCATGGTTGCAGGTTGTAGGCACTCAGTCAAAGTTCGTAACTGAGGATGATGAAAATGGTACTGGAGAACCCAGTTCACAAAACCAGAATCCCAGCATATGTGTACGAGTGTGTTAAAAGGAGAGGGTGTGAGCTAAAGCCCCCCATTCTACTATAGACTTGACTTTGCATGCAGCCACAGTCCTTCACCTGGAATGAAGCGAGTTATAGTTTTGTATTGTTTTTAAATAATAAATGTTTTTTTTTAGAACAATTTTATT
>NW_012137969.1:2345720-2377419 GCF_000956105.1 Propithecus coquereli | reverse complement strand
GCTAGGATTACAGGCGTGAGCCACCACGCCCGGCCTAACAATTTTAGATTTACAGAAAAGTTGCAAAGATAGTACGGAGTGTTCCTGTATATTTCTTACCCAGTTTTCCCTGTTGTTAACGTCTTACATTAGTGTAGTACATTTGCGCAACTAAGGAACCAGTATTAATATGTTATTAACTAAAGTCCATACTTTATTCACATTTCTTTAGTATTAAATATTTCCCTAATGTCTCTCAGGATACCACATTGTATTTTGTTGTCCTGTCTCCTTAGGCTCCTCCAATCTGTTCCTTGTTTTTAATGACTTTGACAGTTTTGAGGAGGACAGGTCAGGTCTTTTGTAGAATGTCCCTCAACTGGGGTTTGTGTGATGTTTTTCTCATGATTAGACTGGGGATCTGGGTTTTTGGGAGGAAGACCACAGAGTTAGAGAGCCATTCTCATCCCACCACATTAAGGGCACATGCTTGCAGCATAACTTTTCACTTGATCACCTGGCTGAATGGTGTTTGCCTGCTTTCTCCACTGCAAAGTGACTCTTTCCTCACCTCTCCATAGTGTGTGGGTGCGCGTTAACCCTTCAGGGATGGCCAGTTATGCTCCACCTCCTCAAGGGGAAGTATTTGTGGATATTATGGGGAGTTCTTCTGTAGGGGAGATTTAGCTATTCCCCCCTTTTATTTATTTATTCAAGCATTTACTTATGAATATGGACACATGGATGTTTATTTTATACTTTGGGTTAATCCAATACCATGTGATTTATTTTTTTGCTCACATTGTACCAGCTTTGGCCATTGGGAAGCCTTTCAGTTACCTCTTGTGTGTCCCATTGAGATAGCCCCTTTTTTTTTTTTTTTTTTGAGACAGAGTCTCACTGTATTGCCCGGGCTAGAGTGAGTGCCGTGGCGTCAGCCTAGCTCACAGCAACCTCAAACTCCTGGGCTCAAGCAATCCTCCTGCCTCAGCCTCCCGAGTAGCTGGGACTACAGGCATGCGCCACCGTGCCCAGCTAATTTTTTTTTTCTATATATTTTTAGTTGTCCAGTTAATTTCTTTCTAATTTTAATAGAGACGGGGTCTCGCTCTTGCTCAGGCTGGTTTTGAACTCCTGAGCTCAAACAATCCGCCCGTCTCGGCCTCCCAGAGAGCTAGGATTACAGGCGTGAGCCACCGCGCCCTTTTTTTTTTTTTTAATAGCACTTCTTTACTTTCTGGCATTACAAGAAGCTACAGGCTCATCTTGTATATTCCCTGCCCTAGCCCTGGAATCAGCCATTTCTCCAAGGAGCCCTGGTTCCTTGGAGAATATTACAAACCAAGATCTGGGTGCTGCATTTGCTCATTGCTTCTGGGACATTTATAATAGGGTTTTGGTCCTCTCCTTCCTATATCTAATCCTTGGAGTTGAGGGAGGGGAGGAGAGGACAGTTTTGGAGGGACAAAGGACCTCTTAGAGACAGATGAGTTGGAAGGACTCTGCCTATGTTTTCTCCCCGTCATTTAAACTGTTAAACACTCTCCTAAATATTCTAAATGTCATATTTGTGGTACCAATGTGTTGTAATAATAGTGGCAGGATTTTATTTTTCTTTTTAGAGCGATAGATACATGAAAAGTAGATTTGATTTACTTTCTCCAAGAGCAGCCTAATCTTTATAAGACTATGAGAGAAACCTCTTTGGCTTAAGAATTTAGTTAGAGAAGGTTATTTTGGGGGGGCGGTTCGGTATTAAAGTTGTAGAAAGGCGTTGTAGGCAATTCCTTGAATTAGTAAAAGTTCAGATAAAATTTTCCCTGGCAAATCTCTTGAACAGCTGTTTTGTCTACAGGGTTTTTTTTTCTTTTTTTCTTTTAATTTTTTATTATGGAAAATTTCAAACACATACAAAGTAGAGTAAGTAGTATAGTGCATCCTCTTGTTCCCATCATCCAGCATCACCGGTTTTTAATTTATGGTTCATCTTGTTTCCCCTCTGCCCTTCCCCTGTTGTTTTGATGTAAATCTCAGCCTCTGGTCAGCTGAAAAGGCTTCAGGAAACAGTAAGGATTCTTTTATAAAACAGGATTGCTTGCATCAGGATCTCCTAGGTGTTTGTAGAAATGCAGATTTTGGGGCTCCTAACTAACCAGCTGAATCAGAGTTCTGGCGGTTGGTCTGGAAATCTGTATTTGTAATACTTTACTGGAAAGTTGTCTTCCATAAAACTTAGGAATGGGGGGGGTAGGTTGTGGGGGGCACAGCAGGAGGTGAGTGGTGGGTGGGCCAGCGAAGCTTCATACTCATTTACAGCGGAGAGAGGGGGGGACCCCCTCCCGCCCTGCATAGAAAAATTGTCTTTCATGAAACCAGTTCCTAGTGCCAAAACGGTTGCAGACTGCTATTTGGATACAAAACAGTATCAGTTATTTACTAGAAATCTGTTGACTTATGTTACTGGTGAGAGCCAAGGAAGGAAGGAGAATTTTAGATATAATTACAAACTTTAAATTTTAAAATTAATGCCAACACCTGAAATCTGAAGACATCACTAATCCTGACCACCACGCATGAATGCTGTTCTGAAGAATCTTCCTGTGAGAAGTACGTAGGTTATAACCACAAAGGAATTTAAACACTCCAGGGTAGAACACACTTATGGCTCTAAATACCTTTCTTTTTTTTTTTTTTAGACTTCAGCTCCTTCCCTGGAAGTCAGTATAAATAATAACCTCTTTACATCTTATGAATATCCTGTATAAATAATCAGTAAAAACTGTGAGCTGGTAGCCTGACAGTCAGCTGCCAGCATAGTGAGCTAAGAACCTCGTGGCACAGATGTGCCAGCCCTGGGCTGCCAGGCTCGGCCTGCTGCAGCTTGAGTCAAGGTGGCAGTTAACTAGCAAGGAAATTGCTACAGCAGGTATGATATAATGACATTTTTAATTTCCCAAGCTATAGACATGAGAACCGCTGATTCTTGGTCTATACAATAACTTGCAGAGTTTTTTTCTTCCCTCAGTGTAATATCATGTGAACACCATGCTTTAAAAAAGTTTATTTTTCTAAGCTAATTTATTTTAGTATGGCCTAGGACTTGTGGCCTATTTAATATTTTTCAATATATACTTTTTTCTTAGCTAGTTCTATTTTGATATATTTGCTGTGGATGTATTGATATGTACCAGATATTCTTATGATGAGCTAAAGAAAGAAAACTATCTCTGAAACTGCTACATTATAATGATTGTATGTATAATCAGTTGGGTTTGATTGAGAACATCACAAGCTCATAAACTCTAGTACAGACTATTTTTTTGGCAACACATTTGCTTTGGGTGGAAGAAAAGAATACAAGCATCTAGAATAATAATTTTTGAGAGTGAAGTTTCTCTTATTTGAAGGTGAAACCACTATACTTTTTTTTTTTTTTTTTTTTGTAGTGATGAGGTCTTGTTATATTGCCTAGGCTGGTCTTTGAACTCCTGGCCTCCAAGTGATCTTCCCCATTTGAATTTAATTTTAAAAGGCTTGTTTGTGTCTTTTTTCTCCCTTCAGGTTCCTGTTCAAAGTCCATCTCAAAACTTTTTTCTATTTTTGCTATACGGACAGGAGACTTGAATTTGACATGGTGTAATTGCAACTTTTAATTATAGGAAGTGAATCTCTCAGACATCTTGAACTTAGAAGATAAAGGATGACTTTGCAATCATTTTGCTCATTTAAAACATCTATTTTAACCAACTAGTAATTGCAAAATTTTGTAGTTTCAGCTTTTTATTGCAAAACCAAAGTGTTGTGGTCTATTGGTTGCCTCCCAGATTAGCTGCTAAATTTCAGTTTAAAGTATTTTTCACATTGCAGATTCTTCCTCAGAACCCTCAATAAATTAAAAGTGATGTTCCTTTCAAAGGGAAAAAAATTCTCTCCCGATTCCTCCCTGACAATTTGCCTTTGTAGAATGATTCTCTACATAGGCAGCAACTGTTACTTTCCAGGGATACAGCCTGTCCCTGACTGTGCAGAGTCCCGCTTGACTCTTACCTCAGACTATTATTAAAATGCAACACCCGGACACTGATTGCTAGTAAGGCACTGAAAAATAACAAACTTACCAAAATAGTCCTCTGGGAACACTTTACCAGAGGACTACTGCAGCAGTGCAATCCAGAAATCTGTAGTTTAACTTAGTTTTCCTTCAGGAAAATGAAATTAACTTTAATAAAAGATCCGATCACCAATATTAGCCACATAGACACTTGGTAGACTCAGACAATTTTGGAATCATAAATCTTGTCTGTGGAATTTTAGAACTGAAATGCCAATTTACAGATGAAGGAACCAAGGCCCAGAGAAGTTATGCAGTGTAGTCACTCCCCTAGTGCCAGTTAGTGGCAAATCTAATTCTGGAATGAGGGATCCCAACACCTGGTCTACTCTGTTCACCAAGGTGAACTGCCTCTCATGCTTTAAAGTACCCACTTGTTAGTGTGATGTCCACACGCACACACATAGACTACCTCTAATCACGTTCCTTGTAGACGTTTATTTCCATTTACTCTCTGAAAGTACTAAGGTGAAATTTTAAACTATTTATCATAAAATTGATTCTTGAAGTACTAAAGAAAATTCCATATTGAAAATTAGGAAACTAAAGTGCTGACTTCCATAATCAGGCTCAAAACACCATATTGCATACTGTTTTTAAAATCGTAAGAGCAACTATTTAGTTTCCACCTCTGAGATAAAGTTGCATCGTTTAATTAAAGGTAATAAAAATATTTCTGACCTTTAAGAAATGTAATCATAACCTTGTAAACATGGAAAATCCTTTAAGCACCATTGATTTATATGCTTTTGTAGGGGTCTGGACCCTTTTAATCATCTGCTGACTGCTGTGGAGCCCAAGAATGCTGCTCGTTAGCAGGTATTTTATATATCCTTTCAGGATTCACAGACAGGTATTTTAAAAAGCATGTGGAGCAGTAGACAAATGTCATTTTTGTGCCCTCTTCTTTCTCACAGTTCTTTAAGACCAGCTTCCTGATCTGTGCCCTGGTCCCATCTTTTCCTGGCTCAGCTCCCTCGCAGGACCTAGGAAGGCAGCAGCCTCTCTCACTCTCACCCTCTCTGTTTTCTGTAGGAGCCTTTCCATATAGCTTCATTCTGTAATATTTGTCAAATAATGTGTGTAAATGGTTTACAAAGGCAAATAGTTTTCCAGGGCTTGTAATTAAAATAGCAAGCCCCTGTGCTGTCGCATCCCTCCCCATCCTTACTGCCTGCTCTCCGTGGTACCATCCTGCAGCTGTGTTAGCCATACTGCTAAATGACGTGCTTGTACCGCTGTTTGTTAGTTTAATTAGATAGTGAATTTCTGCTATGCAAGAAGAGGATTTATATATTCACACACATACACGCATACCCTCTTCTCCTCAACAGTTATTTTAAAGTTTTTGGTTAAATCACTATTCATTATTTATATGTTTATGACTACAGACATTATTCACAGTTGACCCTATAGTGTTTACAATGATTAAATTTCTTTTACATCTTTTGTTTTGCCTGGACTTGCCCTTTGTTATCCATTTTTCAGTTTTTTATGTGCGCATCCTTAATTCACTCATGCTCCTCAGCAGGAATTTAAATCTCCTCTCTGTTTGGCTGGTCTGCCCTGGGGCCCTCTGTCCCCTGTTCTAGTCTTGGAGTGGTGGCTCTGGCTGCCTTCCAGTGTTCTGTTGAGAGATCTGAGGACGTCTGATTTCCTTTCCTCTGTAGCCTCTTTTTTTCCCTCCTTGGAAGCATTTGACGTTCTCTCTGTCTAGATTCTGAAAAGTTGTAAAGTTATGCCTTGGTATGAGTCTTTTTTCATTCATTCCATTCATTAACATGGATACTCCGCGGGCCCTTTGAATTTTGAAAGTTGTGTGCTTTAGTTCTGGAAAATTTTCATATATATGTATATATATGTACACACATACATACACACCCTTTTTTGAGGGAGAATTATCTTCTCTTCCTTTTCTTTGTTCTTTCCTTTTAAAACTTTTATCAGTCGAATGTTGGATTTTTTTGGAATGAGCTTCCACTTCTGTTGATCTTTTTGTCTCTTTGTTCTTCCATGTGAGTGTATTTTTCTATTACATTTGATTTCCAGGAGGTCCCTCTTCCCCACTTTTTAAATAACATCTTTCTTCTCATGAGCGTATTATCTCCGCTTACTTCTGAAAATATTAATTATAGTTGTTTTGTTTTAGTTTGTTTTTTTTTTAATCCCTGCATTGTCTGTTTTCTTCAAGTTCCTTTTTGTATGTTTGTGTTGGGCACTGACTTTTACCTAAGAGGTTTTCTCAAATGTCAGGTGATGCTTGAAAGTCTGCTCCTATTTAAGAGTCAGGAATTTAAAAAATGGGTTGGAGGTGTCCTTCTTGGCCCTTTTCCCTCCTGCTTCACCTCACATCTGCCAAGTCCCGGCATTGCCTGCTCTCGCTCCTGAACTGTCATGGACTGGGAAGGGTGTGCATTCTCAGTGTCCCCACGCAGTGGCTGTGACCTTGGATAATTTACTTTGTCTCTCCATTCCTCAGTTTCTTTGTTTTAAAATGGGGTTAATGATACTACCTGCCTTAGAGGGTGGCTGTGGGAGTGAATGAATTTAGAATAGTGCCTGGCACAATAATAAGCACATTTAGGTATTAGCTGTTTTTATAACCCCCCCGCAACCAAAGTCACCATCATTTCTTACATGAATTATTATAATATCAAAAATGTGTTCCCTGGTCATTCCATGTAAAATAACAATCTCCCCATTCCCTGCTTTATTTTTCCATATTCTCACTACAGGATGTATCATATTTATTTGCTTATTGTCTGTTGAGAATGGAAACTGTGTGTGCAGAGATTTTGTTTTTTTTCATTTCTGTATTCCCAGAACCTATAGCAGTGCCTGTCCTATAAAAGAGGCTTAGTAAATGATGGATGAATGAATGTGTCGGATGGAGCTTGCTGACTGGTGGGTTTCACAGTAGGGTGATTAAGCAGCCGTTTCAGTGGGAGACACCACTCTTCCACGGCCCTCTTGACATCTGGAAGTCTTTTATCTTAGGCTGGACACCTGGGTATCTGGAAGCACCTGATTTATTGGATTAAATTATCTTTAGGTTTATTTTTCTGTATGATGTAAAGATACATCAGTTGGAGCATCATCAATAGGAAACCCTAGATCATCTTGCCTTTGTGTGCTATAGAACCTTGTCTAGGTCAGCGTTATAAGCAGTTACTGGCTTAGTTTTGAAGATAGTACTTAAAAAATAAAACTTTATTATAGAGAATTTCGAGCATACACAGAAGTAGAGGAAGAGTATGATGAATTCTCTCTACCCATCCCCCAGTCCCAGCCTTCATGGCCAGTCCTGCTGCAGCCATACCACCATCTACTTCTCTGAAGAGAAACTTTGAAGGACCCAATGCCTAAGATTACATTTCAGTTATATTAGCAAGAATTTAAGTTAGACCTTAGGAAGCTAGAAGGATTCTGAGAACATAGCCTCTATCAAGATGTAGCAGGAAATTTAAAGAAAAAGGTAGACATATTTTTCTAGCTATTTACAGTCTGCTTTCCCTAGGAAGTAAGAAGCTTACATTTAGGGCATCCCTCCTATGCGTTGGCTGCATTGTGCAGAAATTGTATTGGCTAAGTGTTGTGAATCTAGTACCACCATTGATTTACCTACACATTTCTACAGATTTCAGTGTGGAATTGTGTGGAAAAACAGAATATCCTTCCCCTAGACATTGGTGGTCCTCTGAACTGAGTAGTCGTGAGGGAAGAAGTGCTGGGAACCTGGCTCTGAGTTTCTGCTTCTGGGACTAGATGCTTCCTGTTTCTGAGCCGGCTTTATGGGCTGTAGGATGATCCTGGTTCAAATTTGTTACAAATATTTAAGTACTGTGAATTACTCCACAATGAAACTGTGCCATCAACTTAATTAAGATTCTAGTTCGCAGCCTGGTATGGTGGCTCATGCCAGAAATCCTAGCACTTTGGGAGGCTGAGGCAGGAGGATTGCTTGAGGCCAGGAGTTCAAGACTGCAGTGAGCTCTGATCTGGCCACTACACTCAAGCCCTGGTGGCAGAGTAAGACCCTGTCTCTAAAAAAAAGAAAAAGAAGAAAAAATATTCTAGTTCACAAAATATCCATCCCATCATTTTCTTGGGGTATGAGGGTCCAGTAGCAGACAGAAGTCATTCAAGCCTGACTTTTTTTGGCCAAACAATGCTGCCTTAGATGAGCTCTTCTGTGGTTATTTCCATCCTAGTTATTGTTTTTAAAACTGGAATTAAGTGACTCTTTGATAACAGATTTTAATGGAATAAGCTGAGTGAAACCAGCATCTTTGTATAAAATGATCTCATTCACAGGTATTTAATCAGCACTCAAATTATATAACCTTTCTGTAAGTATGAGGCAGCAGTTGGTTTGGCTGACCTTGAAAATCACTTTTGAACAAGAGGAACACTTCATGTGATTAGCACACAGTGCGATTTGTTTTTCTAGGCCGTTGATAGTCTGGCTTGGTGGGGGGGTCTTTGTGGAATCTCTGATTCATCCACTAGATCAGCTAGATCTGTGTGTTCTTTGTGGTTGAGTATATTTAGTGCTGTGCTTCATTTCCCCTTTCCTTTCCAATATTAGAATACATTAGGGAGATTGTGGATTTTTTTAATGTTATTATAAATAGGTATATTGTTACATTAAGAGGCAAGGAAAGCATTTTGCGACTTAAGATTCTATGTACAGGAAACCTATATAATAGATGGGTTTGTGATTTTGAGATGTTAAATTAAAATGTGTGATGTGCAGTGATTGCCCAGATTTTTATCCCCAAGTAGTGTGATGATGATTTGTTTCACTAAGTCTTTGGGATGTAAAGCTACTTGTCAGGGTATTGGAAGAGGAAGGTGGACTTACTACTTATTTAAAAAAAGAAAAAAAAAAAAAGAGGCCCAAACTGTATGTTTTAGAGATGGACTTTATGTCAGGGCCAGTTTGGAAGATTGCTAGTCCTTAGCTTCCCTCAGTTCTACTGACTTTGCTTTGTCTAGCCTGCCCAGTATCTGCCATTTTTATTAATAATTTTCAGGTAGGTACATAATTCTCTCCTGCAAATTCCCTGAGTTGAGAGTTTTGGGAAAACAGACAAATTGTACATGTACCTAACTCTTGCTTTCCACTTGCTTTGCCAGACACAGTTCTTTCCCAAGCCACCTTTCCCAAGGCAGGACATACCCATTCCTGTGCTATCAAGGATGGATGGACCCCTTACCAGTGGGGATGGTGTTCTTAAATTAATAAATTTACACAGTGTTACGGGCTGAATTGTGCTTCTCTGCCCCCGTACCTCAGTCTGTGACTGGAGACCTGGCCTTCAGAGAGGTGAATAAGTTAAAATGAAGTCATAAAGGTGGCCCCTAATCCATTCTGATTGGTGTCCTTATAAGATAGGGACATTGGGACAACAAAGAGATACCAGAGATGCATGTGTACACAGAGAAAAGACCACAGGAGGACACAGAAGGTGGCCATCTGCAAGCCAAGGAGAGAGGCCTCAGGAGAAACTAAACCTGCTGACACCTTAATCTTGGACTTCTAATTTCCAAAACTGCGAGAAAATAAATTTCTGTTGTGTAAGCCACCTAGTCTTTGGTATTTTGTTTTGACAGCCCCAGCTAACTAATACACACGGTGTTCAGACTAAAACTTAAAGTTAAAATTTAACACTTAAATTAAGACTAAAATTTAGAGTCACATCTTAGACAGCATCGATTGAGATTCCTTTTTTTTTTTTCTTAAACAAATGTCAGAGTCTAGGCCCAAAGGCCTTGGCTAACCAGCAAAGAAGCCCTGCTCATGTGGTTTCTTCTCAGTCCTGCATGTCCTGGGGCTCTGGTGGAGAAGAGGGTGCCTTTGGAGTTTTCCTCTGCTAGCACAGAGTAAAACTGCTCTCACTGCTTCCAGTGCAGTGAGACGATGTAGAGAAGGTGGTGCGTGTCGATAAATGTGTTAAATATGTTATCATGGGAGAACGTAAGTTGGGGAATGTCCACTTTTTAAGAAAACCTAATTTTTAAAGAAAATAACCCAGTAGTTATACTGCTAAACAGAAATTGCAAAATGGGTAAATGTTTGTGGGAGTTCTTGGAGACCTGGGGAATAAGTGATTAACTGCCTCAATGCAGTGTATGTTAGTAGTGGAAAATCCTCAACAAGTAAGAGCATAAAATCATTGGAGGATTGCTTCTTTTATAATCTTGTTTGTTTGGCCCTGAAAACATAAGTTTATTCTGTTATCTAGTAGTTGAGTGATGGGTTTCTTTCTCTCTGTTCTTTTCTGCATCTTTCTATTGCTTGCTAATCCCTGCTCATGCCCCTTCATTGCTGTCTCTCTCCTTTTTCTCTCTTTCCTTTCTTCGCTCCCCCCACCCTCAACTTCTAACTGAATGCCAGGCACTAGGGATCACTGGGGGGTTATGCAAGCCTGGGCCATGACCCCATTTAGCTTGCAGTCTGGTAGGGAAGGCATATGGGCATTTAAGGTATAGAGTGATCCGCTGGGTGTGGTGGCTCATGCCTATGATACTAGCACTTTGGGAGGCCAGGAATTTGAGACCAGCCTGAGCAAGAGCAAGACATCATCTCTATAAAAAATAGAAAAATTAACTGGGTGTGGTGGCATGCCTGTAGTCCCAGCTACTCGGGAGGCTGAGGCAGGAGGATCACTTGAGCCCAGGAGTTTGAGGCTGCAGTGAGCTATGATGACACCACTGCGCTCTAGCCTGGGTGATTGAGCAAGACCCTGTCTCAAAAAAAAAAAAAAATAGAGTGATAGATTTCATGGGGAAATTCAGGGTAACCGTGGGTCCAAAGACAAAGACTCTAACTGTGGGACCTCAAGGACAGTTTCCAAGCTGAGATCTGATTGGCAAGGATGAATGGAGGGTGTAGAGTTTCTTTCTTGTAAGGGAGAATACAAGACTAAGTGACTGAAGATCCATCTGGAAGGACTGAGAGAAGGCCATTGTAGCTGGTGGTAGAGTTAGGCAAGAGCAGTGAGAGTCAGAGTTGGAGAGGTAAATGGTAGCCAGATGACGAAGGATGCTGTGAGCCTTGTTATGGAGTTTGGACATTAGGCTAAGGATGGTGAGAAGCCCATGGCACAAAAGTTGAAAAACATCAATGGATAGGGTACCTCCTGCCTTTGTTCCAGCCACCCTCTCTGTACGTAATTGCTGCTGCCAAATAGTTACCTACAGGGAGATAACCTCTATTCTCTACCTTGTCTGTTTTTGGTCTTTTCTTGTTTTCACTTAAACTTACATCCTAGAGATGGATTGAGTTTTGTTCTCCCAGAATTCATTTGTTGAAGCCCTGATCCCCAGTACTTCAAAATGTGACGTTATTTGGAGGGAGGGTCATTATAGGGGTGATCAAGGTAAAATGAGTTCATTAGGGTGGGCCCTAATCCAGTATGACTGCTGTCCTTATAAAAATGGGAAATCTGGATACAGATGCACATGGAGGGAGGACGATGAAAAGACACAGAGAGAAGGCAGCATCCACCAGAAGCAAAGAGAGAAGTCTGGAACAAATTCTTCTGTCACAGCCCTCGGGAGGAACCAGCCCTGCTTACACCTTGATCTAGGACTTGTAGCCAAAACTGTGAGATAATGAATTCTGAATGTGTAAGCCACCCTGCTTGTGGAACTTTGTTACAGCAGTCCTGCAAACTAATGCATGTATCAAGAGTAGGCAGGAATATAGGTTGTAAATTATTACATCTGCTTTCTTTTCTATTTAAACTTTTTCTTTAATGGGTGGGAAAAATTATTTAATAAATGGAAACCTTCAAGCCTTTGCAGGACTAGACAGATAGTACAGTGAATTCCCATGCCCCTTTCACCCAGCCTGAACAATCATCAGGTTATGGCCTTTTTTCATACTGCTCTGGCCCACTCCCTCCACCCCTCATACTATTTTGAAGCAGATTCCAGACATCACTTAAAAGTAGGTCACTCTCTCTAAAAGATAAGGACTACTTTAAAAACCATAACCACATTACCATTCTCTCTCTTAGGAGAAATGAATCATACTTCTTAATATGGTCAGTTATTCAGTGTTCAGATTTCCATTTGTTTCAAACATCATAATTTAATAGTTTGAATTATGATTCAAATAACATCCATACATTGCAATGGTTGGTATGTCTTTTAAGTCTGTTTTAGTGTTCGTGCCCCCTGCCCCATTTCTCAATCTCTGTCTTTCTTTTTACAGTTTATCAGGTTTTTTTCCCCCAAGTGTTTTTCATAGCCTGTATTTTGCTGATTACGTTCTTGTGGTGGTATTTCACATGTTCTGCTATTCTCGGTGTTTCTGTACCTTGGTATTTGAGAGGCTTGGTTAGATTCAGATTTTATATTTTGTGTTTGTTTTGGGCAGTATTATTTCATAGGTGGTGATGTGTTTTTCTATCGGTGGACACATAATGTCTTTTTGCATTATTAGCTATAGCTATAAATTTTGTGTGTCATGAAACATTGTTCTTTTGGGGTTTTTTAAAACAGCTGTTTAAAAATGTAAATTCTTAGCTATTCCTAGCTTTCAGGCCATACAAAAACAAACCATGGGCAGAATTTCACCCATAGGCCATAGTTTCCTGATCCCTATGCTGGGGCATCTACCTAACGAGGAAACTGCTTAGATCACAGTGATACCAACGTGTTACAAAACAGTGCCAGATTGTTTTCTAAAGTGGTTGTAACACCAGCAGTGAATAAGCGGCTCTACTCCCTGAAACTGGGGTCTTTAAATGAGTAGTTCACTTTGAAAAAAACCAAGACTCTTGGGGAAATAATTGACATGAGGTCTGAAGCAGGAAAAAAAAAAAAAAAAAAAGAGCGTGGAACACACCAGGAAACAAGAATGACATCCAAGACTTCTGGGCTCTGTTGGAGGGCTGGGGGAGCAAACCTCTTCGAAGGTCTTGCTGGCCAAATGTGGGACAATGTGAGTGTCAGTAAGAATAACCACAACGGATAGAACCACACCAGGTAGTCTCAATCCATTAGTTCACAGTGATACCACAGAACAGCAGCTATCCTAACTGGTGACTGCCAGAGAATGCTAGTGAACAAACCAAGCCATTTTTTAAAAAACTGAAAGAGAAAGATTTAAGTATCTAGCCTACCTTTACTTTATGACTTGAACCCCACTGGGTCATCAAATAGTTTATGTGAGGAAATTTCTCTTTATAAAAGTCTATTAGCTAGTAAGTGAAGAAGGAATGACAATTAGAATGTCAGCATTTTGTAATCCCTAATGAATCTAGACGTTGATCATCGTCTCTTATCTGTGGGCCTTTACAAATTTTTATTTAATCCAAAAATGGATTCATAGGTACCTGTTTAGTTAATTACATATGGTTCAAGTTCCACTTGAGGTTATAGGGATCATGAATCAGATAATCGGGCTGGAGTTATAATGGTTGAATTAATAGTCAGGTAGTACTCCTGACTTACTCTGAGTCATTGCTGAGAAATTACATTCTCCAAATTACCTGTCTCTAAAACAGATAATATGTACCTACCTCTTAGCCTTTCTCAACCTTTCTGCTTATTAAATCAAGTGCTACATAGCTATTAAAATGCTTTGAAAACTATAAAATGAAAACTCACAGAATGCGCTGTAGAGATACCACGTAGTTTTTAGTCAGTGTCTTGGGGAGGCATTCCAAGTACCCCAAGCCCCTAATTGCCCTTGTTCTTGGTTTGTAGTTGGTAAAGCTGCCTAAATATGGCCACACTCCTGTTGTTTTTGATGTTTTTCTTTGGCAGATGATTGGTTTGATTTATTCCTTTCTCAATGCTGTAGACTGAGAATGTTAAAGGAAAACTGCTTTTCTTCATCGTGTTCTAACAGTTGAACAGTTGTAAACAGGAACCTTCTTGGGGCTTGGTTTCTAGTTTGACCACTGAGGTGTGGGGATTTTAGTTGTGGTTCCTCACGTCTAGAATTTACTTCCTCTTTGTGGTTTGTGCAAACCCATCTATCTCATCTTCCAGCCTATGGTTTGATTTCCTCATTTTATGGGAGTTTTTCCTTCATTTGTATATTTAAAGCATAGTGCTTTGGACTGATGAAAAGAAAATGACAATAAATAAAGTTTTTAAAAGTGATAACTATAAAAATGCCTACTTGAGGCTACCTAGTAAATTTCTCAGGCAGTAATTTGTGGAGGCCTTTTAATGGGCCTGTTAGACATTGAGAAAATCTGCGTAGAAAGAGCAGGTGCCCACTACAGTCTTGTAATAGGAATAAGCGTGGTATAAAGGTAAGGCATAGCTTGGCACAACGTGTCGTTTCTAACATGGGTGTTGCTTTCCACGCCCACCTAATGACTCCACGGACAGTTTCATGAATCAGATAATGGGGCTGGCCTTCAGGTCGTCCTGATCCAATTTTACAACAAATGGCTAGTGTGTGATGATTAAAAAACTATGGGTGAAGGAGAGGAAAAAGTAATTTTATATCAGCTTTGTGGAGTTTGGAGAGTCCTAGAAGTATGAGCTTCCTTAATGAACAATGATAGACTTGGGTTCAAAGTACACTAGGCTGTTTTTAAGTGTTGAAAGTTAACCGTGTTGAGGCAGAACATTGTGGTTTCAAGGAAAGAGTGGGGGCTTGCACTCAGAACCCCTGAACCCCTGAAGTGGGCGTGCCACTTTCCCACTGTGGGTTCATGGGCATATCTTCTTCATCTGTGATGTGGTGCAGACAAGTTAGGATGATCAAGTGAATTAACACCGTATTTTATCAAATCTCAGATAAGATTAATTATAAGTCACACCCTAATATTTGAACCATTAAAAAGGAGAAATGCTGCCAATTAAACTAGCTTGATTTCAAGTGTGAGATGCACCTGAAATTCCGAGATGTTATGGACAAACTGTGTCTTAAAAATCAATATAATACAGTGTGTGTGAAAGTGCTTTGCTATGTAATCCTCAGGAGTCATATTTAATTTTTATTGCATGAGTCAGGGGAGTGAGGCAAAGTTATTAAGAATAAATAAATACCAGTGTGGAAGCAAAGGCCAAACTGGGTGAGAGAACGGCTAGCTGCAAGGAGGAAGAGAAGAAGGTGATCTCTCTTGGTCTTTATTCACAGAAAATTGGCTCTCAGTGCCTCAGGCTCCTCAGTTTAGTTTTCCAAATGTATGCCAGTGCCGCATGTGTGCTGTTAGGGAATATCTTGTTCCCAGAGAACGTTGACTTCCTCCAGATTGGTTTTGAGAAGAAGCACCAAGTTACCTCCTGTGTTAAATGCTTGGAGGTCTACTTTGGACTTTGACTGTTTAGACCTTGCAGATTCTTGACAACAACTATTTTGTTCTGTAGCACAGACTTAAGGAAGGCTTTGACCAGAACATCCCCACTTGTAACAATGGTGTTTCATCATTGCTTTCACAAAGGGACTTTTTGTTATTGAAAAAGAACTTAGTACTGTTTGCAGTTCATTTTAGACTTCTCTGATCTTCACTGAAGTTTATTTTAGAATAAAGTTCAAGAATGTGTTTTGCTCACATAGGAGCTTGGATGAGTTTTTCTTTTCTTCAAGTACTATAGTTTCACTTAAAAAAAAATGGTGGCATTGTTAACTTGTGTCTCTGCCTTCCCTTTGGTGCATTTGAACACTTAGCCATAGGTGAGGATTTTAAGGAAAAGTTTATTTCTTAGTAAAACACCAGTAGCTGAGACTTAACAGTTTGCTGTAACAAAGAAAATATTCAAAATAAGATGTTTTCTGGATAATTAAGTCCATGCTAAAAACTAGATGTAAAAATCTTTATGCTCTATATAGGGATGGGAAAAGCAAAGCATTCTTAGCTGGGGGGGGGGCGGTGAGAGTCCCTCTATGCAACAGCAGGCCACAGGCTGTGGTTTGCAGATACTCCCTCCCCCTGTTAGAAAAACTCTTTTCATGACCAGGGCTCCCTGGAGAAATGGCTGATTCTAGAGTCAGGGTAGGGAAAATGTAAGAGGAACTTGGAGCTTCCTGTAGTGCCAGACAGTAAGGAAGTGTTGGAGAACAAGGAAATGGATAGGGTATGTCAAAAGGATCCACTAGTCAACTTGAAAGAGCTCCCAGTGGACAAAGCTGGAGCCATTTGAGCCACAAAATAAATTATGATGGTATTGGATTATAACCCAGATAAATATCCGTGAGTCCGTAACTATATAAATGACCAGAATAAAATAAGCGTGGAGGAGAAGGGACAAATCTTCCTTACAGAAGAATTCTAAATAATGAATATAGGGAAAAAGAGAAATAGAAAATCACCATTAAAACATCGCAGTATTAATTGTTGTAGACAAGACGCACTGTCAAATGCAAAAATGGGTGTGTAAAACTTTAAGGAGAAACGGGGCATTTGTGTAGCCTCAGAGTATCTCCCCCCAAATATGTATTAATTGTTGTGGTGTTTTTAGCATGTCTCTACAAACTCTTTCGTACTCCTTCCCCCAGGAAGTACAGCTTACTTCCCTTCCCTGTGGGTGTGCACGGACTTTGTGCCTTGCTCTTGAGGAAGAGAACATGTGACAGGAAGGTGGCAACTTTGCAATGGTGAGGCCTGGCCAGAGCCACCTGGACTGTGTGATCAAAGGTCACCAGGAATAAGTCACGTTCCCTGATGTGATGCAAGGAGGAGTACAGTTTACCCTGGTGGTATTCTGGGTTCTTCCCAAATGCTTATAACCTTGGTCTAGTCCTGAGAAGACCTCAGTCAACCCAGATTGAGGGACATACCACAGAATAACTGTCAAAGTTGTGAAACACAAGGAAAGACTGAGAAACGGACAGAGATGGGAGGAGACATGGTGATTAAATGCAGCGTTGGTAGTCTGGGTTGAATCCTGGAAAAGGAAAAGGACTTCAGTGGAGAAAATAGTAAAATCCAAACAAGTCTGAAGTTCAGGTAATAGTATTGTGCCCATGTTATTGTCCTAGTTTTGACAAATGTACCATGGTATTTGTAAGTTGTTAACATTAGTGGAAGCTGCGTGAAGGTATATGGGAACTCTCTGTATTGGCTTTGCAACTCTTCTGTAAATCTTAGATTATTTTAAAATAAAAAGTTAAAAAAAAAAACCTCAACAACTTACCCTGGATTGGTCATCAGCTTTATCTGGAGTGTTGTTTTAGTAACACTTGGTCCCATTTGTATCCAGAGGAAAATATATTGGTTCACTAATTAAAGTTGAATTTGGAGTGTACATGTTTTTAATATTATTGTCTCTCTTTCCAGGGGAGGCACCTGCTGCAGAAGTTTCCTCATCTTTTGTGATCCTATCTGTGTGCAGTTTCGTGATATTAATTGTGTTAATTGCAAACTGTGTATCCTGCTGTAAGGACCCAGAGATAGACTTTAAGGTGAGCACAGATGGTAGGAACATTTAAAATCATCTTCTAATGTGTTCATCAACAGAATGGCTGCATATTACAGTCCCTTGGGAGCAGGGTCAGCAGACTTTTCCAGTAAGGGCCAGATAGTAAATGGTTTCTGCCACAGCGAATAGTACAGACTGTGGGCCAGACAGTCTCTGTCACAGCAGCTCAACTCTCAACTCTGCCATTGTAAGGCTACATCAGTGATAGGTACTGTGTTAGCAAATGGTCATGGTTTTGTGCCAATAAAACTTTATTTACAAAAGTAGGCAGTTTGGTTTCAGCCCACGGCTGTAGTTTGCTGACCCTGCCGTAGGACATCATTGACAATAACTGCTTGTCTGTGGTGAGTTTAAGTTTTTGCTAAGCAAGGAATAAAGCACGGTGATTGAATTCACTTGCCATGGACCTATGAGAAAGAGCAGGCTGGTTTTCTGTTGTTTTATTTTTTTTCCAAACTTTTGTAGGCTGGCAAATTTGTGGTCGTTAATATTACTGAGACAAAAGGATCTCCCAATGTGTTTTGTGTATGAGGAAGAGTATGGAAACCTCCACTTCCCTGTAGGGGAGAAGAATGCTGCCTATTGTAAAACCCTGGCCTGGGGATAGGAGAGAAGGGCTGGAGGTGTAGCAGCTGTGAGTGGAATCTACCAGTATACCAGCCGGGAAACCCCATGCTAGAACTTGCTGCTTGGCTGTTGGCATGTATTAGGGCTCAGTAATTACTTGTTATGAAGGAATACATGGGGGGGAAAAAAAAGAAGGAATGCATGCATGCAGAGAAAATGGTCCTGTAACTAGAGCTGGCCCAGGAGTCCTGAGGGCCACTGGTTCAAATCGGGGAAAAAAAGAAAGTTGTCTCCTAGCTAAAACCTACTCTTCACTGGACATGGGGACCTGATTTCTAGAGCCTCATACTTGTGTTTATAGTGTGTTCTCTTTACCTTGAGTGTGGTGGCAGCTCTGAGGAGATAAGAGATGGGCTGTTCTCACAGCTCAGCACACAGAAGGCTGAGGACAGAGGAAGACAGTAGGAAAAGACTCACTAACATACGTCATTTCTTTAGAAGATTTTGCCTGAAACCTGTAGGGCTTTATTCACAGCATCAGCCCCTAGGCCTTAGAATCCATACAGGTACTTCTGCGGGAACTTAATGACTGCACTATGTGGTCACAGTTGTAGGTAGACTGGCTGTGTCCCCTGACTGTCGATCTTGCTGAGGGACTTTGCACAGAAACCTGGCCATTTCGGGACAAAGATAAAGTCTGATCAGTGTTGTTTATACTGAAATCCAGTCTCTAGCTCACATTTCATGATACCTCATTCTTGCCTTAGATTGTTCTAATGCTTTTGAATCTCAGTATCAAATAAGGGAGTTTATTATGATGCAGATTCAAGGCAGGGCACAGGAATCTGTGTTGTTGTCAGGCTTCCCCAGGTGATTCTGATGCAGGTGATTCTGATACAGGGGACACGGTGTGTTACAGGACCCTTTCAGGCTCTAGAATCTATGTGACTAAATAAGAGTATTATCATTTGTGATTTGTTGGTTTTCTTTTAGACTTAGAGCTATGCAATTTCAGAGTTGATGGTTCTTTGGATGTCATTTTATAGACCAGAAAGCTACAGTCTGGTAAAGTAAGCAGCTTGCCCAAGTTCATCCAGATACCTGCTGGCATAACTTTAAAAGTGACCCAGTCTTATCTTATTTTTCATATTATTATACTCTATTACCTGTCTGAATCTTTAAAATCATCTGCTGGTATACCTAATGGTATGTCATGCTGCTGCCAAGTTTTGAGTACATTGTTTTTAAGGTAGGAGTGATAGACAGAGTCTTTTTAAATGAGAGAACCTTTAGGAATGTCCAAAAAGGAAAATCAAAGGATTTTTTCAGCTCAGAAGTAAAGTTACAGTACCTTATTTTTCCTGCTCCCTGCCCCCTTGATACAAATAGCCATAATGTCCTTTAATGCATTCGAGAACATATATGAGAATAATGTCTTCTCACATGCATGTGTAAACATAAATGTTAGAGAAATCTACTTTCATAACTTTCAGTTTCTTCCTTGTTTTGGGTGGGGGCTAAGGGAAGGTAGTAGAAAAGGAAAATGAAAGGAAGGATATTCATAGAGGAATGGAAATCGGTGTTGTTCACTGATCTGTTCGCAGCTTCTGTTATGGTGCCTGGAGGGGTAATACTTGTTAATTATCTGAATGAATGACTTGATAATTGGCTGTATCTGTGGTAAATTAACATGGACATCAAGGTACACCCAACTCACTAGAGTGATGAAAGGAAGAGTTGGAATAGCTTTCTGCTGCACAGTCATTTAAAAGGTTTCCACAGCCTTATTGATGCATCCTCACTTTTACAGTTGTCAGCTTTAGAAAACCAGACATTCTTGTATGTTAATTCCACTTACTTGCTACCTGGTTTTACCACTGACCTCTGTGGTTCAGACCCTAAAGATTTTTCTACCCAGTTTGGTAATGTTTTCACTGTTACTCTTTCCAGAGAAATAGAGCTGTCTTAAAAATATCTTTTGAGTCTTTTAACTGTCTTTATTTTGGTAGAAATCACATGGCAATTGGAAATACATACACAATTTAAAAATGAAATCACTTTGTTTTGATTGAATATGCAAAGAGATTTGTGAAACTGAATAATTTTAAGAATTGCTTAAACTGTAGTAATTTAAAGTAAACTTTTCATCTTAGAAGATTATTTCCTCATTAAGTTCCATGGTCATTTTAGAAAATTTTGCACTTCAGCTTTAAAAGTTACATAAAATGTGTATAATTTATTTTCAAATCTTATTTATTGTGCTGTTTGGAGTTGGAGAACAAAACATATGTATGCTTTTTTCTTGAAATAAGTACAAATTGGAATAAAAAAATTATGGCAAGTTCCAAATGAGTGAATCCATGTGTCCCTATCTTAAGTGTTAGCCAGTGGTTTTTAATACTTACTCTCTTTTAATTTAGGAATTTGAAGATAATTTTGATGATGAGATAGATTTCACACCACCAGCAGAAGATACTCCCTCTGTCCAATCTCCAGCAGAGGTCTTCACACTTTCAGTACCAAATATTTCACTACCAGCTCCATCACAATTCCAGCCTTCTGTAGGTAAGACCTTCCATGCTAATGTCATATTTCCGTGAATTGTTCTGAGAAGTGAGAATGGCAGCCTTGCTACCATAGAATATTGGCCTGTCCATCCCCTCCTTTGCTTGTTTCTCTTCCTTCTTCTGGTGAAGCTGGATTCTAAGTCGTCAGGCCCATTGTATTCCTGCAAAAGCTGAGTCTTTTCCTTTCTGGACTGTGGGTCTGGTATAAGAATAAAACTGGGGCCGGGCGCGGTGGCTCACGCCTGTAATCCTAGCACTCTGGGAGGCTGAGGCGAGCGGATCGTTCTGAGCACAGGAGTTCGAGACCAGCCTGAGCAAGAGCGAGACCCCGTCTCTACTAAAAAAATAGAAAGAAATTATCTGGAAAACTAAAAATATATAGAAAAAATTAGCTGGGCATGGTGGCACATGCCTGTAGTCCCAGCTACTTGGGAGGCTGAGGCAGTAGGATCGCTTGAGCCCAGGAGTTTGAGGTTGCTGTGAGCTAGGCTAATGCCATGGCACTCACTCTAGCCAGGGCAACAGAGTGAGACTCTGTCTCAAAAAAAAAAAAAAAGAATAAAACTGGTCGTCTTGATTCACTGAAATTGAGCACTTGGACAGAGCTCCCGGGCTCTATTTTGGGATGTGATTTCTTTACTAGTTCTGGACACTGCATGTCTTGCTGAGTAGCAGAGTGCTGTCTTCTACTGGGATATCCTGCATTTGGGGAGGGAGGAGTATATTTGGATATGTTAATCAGATTTACTTTTCATAAGCTTCTTTTAAGATAGGTTTGATTAGGTATTGATTTCTTGTTCAAAATAGAATGTTACTCGTGGTTCAAGAAATAGGGTTTTCTAAGACTGCTACAAGAAGGCTGTTTGAATCTGTACGTGCTAGAACTGCCTTTTGTGGTCCTACATGCACTGTGGGCTATGTTTAGGGCAGAATAAATTTTTAAAAGTGGTTCAAAGATTATATGTGTTTATAATTTTGATGTTTATTACCAGCTTATTCTCCAGAGCAGGTGTGCCAATTTATGTTCCTACCAGTTGGGTGTTAAATGGTATATGCTATTGCTTTTGAAGCTAAATTGATATCAATTCAAACTAGGTGGTTATAAGTTTAGGACATTAACTGTAATCCCCATGGTAACCGCTAAAAAATATACAGAAAAGGAAATGAAGAGGGAATCAAAATGATACATGAAAAAAAAATCAATCACACGTATACAGAAAAGGATGTTTTTGATGCACAGAATTCCTAATTTTAAGATAGCCAACTTAACAGTCTTAGAGTTTGAAATTTAAGTCTTTTTTAAAGAGTTAAAACATTTTTGTCTTAAGAAATCCTTCTTCATTCTATGATCAAAATAACCTCTTTTTTTTTTTTTTAATGTTTTAAGGTTTTGCTTTAACATTTAAATCTGTAACTCACTTTGAGTTGATTTTTTTTTTTTTTCTGAGACAGAGTCTCACTCTGTTGCCCGGGCTAGAGTGCCGTGGCGTCAGCCTAGCTCGCAGCACCCTCAAACTCCTGGGCTCAAGCAATCCTCCTGCCTTAGCCTCCCAAGTAGCTGGGACTACAGGCATGTGCCACCATGCCCTGCTAATTTTTTCTATATATATCTTTAGCTGTCCAATTAATTTCTTTCTATTTTTGGTAGAGACGGGGTCTCGCTCTTGCTCAGGCTGGTCTCGAACTCCTGAGCTCAAACGATCCACCCGCCTCGGCCTCCCAGAGTGCTAGGATTACAGGCGTGAGCCACCGTGCCCGGCCTGAGTTGATTTTTGAGTATGGTGTTAGAAGGAAATTCAAGTTGTTTTCCTTTGTAAATTGCTATATTTTTTCAGCTTCATTCATTCATTGATCTTTCCTTTTCTCTCTGCTTCTGTGTGAGCGGGGGCTGTTTTCAGCTTTCTGTTCTTTCATTAGTTAATTTGTCTCTTTCTTTTCACAGCACCACTCTCTTAATTATAATAGCTTTATAATAACATGAATTACAACTATTTTTTGCATTCTGTATGCTCTCTTTTACTCCCTTAATAGTGTTCTTTGAAACATAACTTTTTAATTTTGATGAAGTCCAGTTTATCTGTTCTTTTGTTGCTTGTTCTTTTAGTGTCATATTTAAGAAACTATTGCCAAATCCAAAATCATAAAGATTTGCCTCTGTGTTTTCTTCTATGAGTTTTATAATTTTAAGTCTTAAGTTTAGCTCTTTGACCCATTTTGAGTTGAATTTTTAATATGGTGTGAGTTAAGGGTCCACCTTAATTCTTTAACATGTGCTTATCCAGTTGTCTCAGTGACAATGTTTGAAGAGACTGTTCTTTTTCCCCATTGAATTGTCTTGGCACTATTTTTGAAAATCAGTTCACTATATTTGTTTGATTTTTTTCCTGGACTTTCAGTTGTATTCCATTGATTTATATGTCTATCCTTATGCTAGTACCACACTGTTTAGATTACTGTAGCTTCTGTTATGTAGTAAGTTTCGAAATCAAGATGTGTGAGTCTTCTTTTTCTTTTTCAAGATTCTTTTGGCTATTTGGGATCCCTTACAATTTCATGTGAATTTGAGGATCAGCAGCTCTATTTCGCAAAATAGGCCATTGGGATTTGGATAGGAATTTTTTTTTTGACATACCATTTTGATTCTTTCTCATTCTCTTTTGATTATATTCTTAAGATATTTTCTTAGTGATTACCATTAAGATTACAGTTAACATCCTAAATTGATAACAATTGAGTTTGAATTGATACCAGCTTAACTTTAATGGCATGCAAAAACTCTGCTCCTATATAGTTCAGTCCCTTCCCTTTAAGTTGTTGTCACATATTACATCTTTATATATTTTGTGCCCATTAATGTAGATTTATAATTTTTTATGAGTTTGTCTTTTAAATCATATAGGAAATAAAAAGAGGAGTTATATACCAATAATAGAATAATATTGGTTTTTATATTACCTATGTAGTTACCTTAACTGGAGATCTTCATTTCTTCAAATGGCTTCAAGTTACTGTTTAGTGTCCTTTTATTTCTGTGCCTTTTATTTCTCCCTTTAACATTTGTTGTAGGGCAGGTATACTGGCAGTATATTCCCTAAACATTTGTTTATCTCAGAATATCTTGATTTCTCCTTCATTTTTGAAAGATAGTTTTGCCAGATATAAAATTCCTGGTTCACAGAAATTTTCTTTCAGTGCCTTATATATATCTCACTGCCTTCTGGCCTCCATGGTTTCTGATGAATAATTGGCTGTTAATCTTACTGAAGATCACTTGTATGTGATGAGTTTCTTTCTTGTGTTGCTTTCAAGATTCTCTATCTTTGGTTTTCTACAGTTTGATTGTAATGTATCTGAGTATGGATAGATCTCTTTGAGTTTATCCTATTTAGAGATATTTGAGCTTTCTGGATGTGTAGATTCATGTCTTTTGACAGATTTGGAGCATTTTCTACCTTTATGTCTTCAAATATTTTTTCTGTCTCTTTTTCTCTCTTTTCTCCTTCTGGAGTTTCTATTGTGTGTATGTTGGTTCATTTGATGGTGTCCCACAACTTCTTTAGGCTCTCTTCATTTTTCTTCATTCTTTTTCCTTTCTGCTTCTCAAACTGAATAATTTCATTTGACTTATCTTCAAGTTCACTGATTGTCCTGTCTGCTTAAGTTTGTTTTTGAAACTCTCTAGTGAATTTTTCATTTCACTTACTGTACTTTTCAGCTCCAGAATTCTATTTTATTTCTTTTTATAATTTCTATCTCTTTATTGATTTTCTCTATTTGGTAGGGCATCATTCTCCTGGTTTCCTTTAATTCTTTGTCCATGTTTTCCTTTAGCTCTTGGAACATATTTAAGAGAGTTGACTTAGGGTCTTGTTTAATAAGCCTAATGTTTGTTTTCTCGGAAATGGTTTCTGTTCATTCCTTTTTTACCTGTGAATGGGCTATACTTTCTTGTTTCTTTGCATACTTCATAATTTTTTTGTTGAAAACTGGACATTTTGAATAATATGTACAAAAAAGAAGTCGTAGAAAAGAAAGAAAGTAAAGTACTCTCTAGGCCTTTACAGATTGGCTCTGTGTGTTAGGACACTCCTTCATCACTTAGCCAGGCTGTTTACAACTCTGCCTTAATCTTCACTTCCTTCGTGTGCTGAGCCAAACGACTAGCCAGAGGTGAAAGCTTATGTTCTTCTCAAGTCTTTCTGAGCACATATCCTTCCCTGAGCATGCACATGGCTATCCAGGTACCCTGCACACATAGTAGTGTTTCAAAGTCCCTTTTCTCCCCCCAAATCTCACTCCCCAGCTTTTCTGCCAAAGCTTTTAGCATGTGTATTATTTGCCTCAACTGTTACTTTTTGCCCCAGGCAGCAGCAGCTTGTTCATTTGACTTTTGTTATTTTCAACGAACATGTGACCACTCTGTCCTGACAGAGTTCTGAGTTAGGTGAAACAAAGAGAAGCCACTGTGGCAGTCCTTCAGTGCTGCAGCCCCAAACCTCCAGGCTGTGGACTGGTACTGGTCCATGGCCTGTTAGGAAACAGGCTGCACAGCAAGAGGTGAGCAGTGGGCGAGCTAGTGAAGCTTCATCTGTATTGACAGCCATTCCCCATTGCTCACATCACCACCTGAGCTCTGCCTCCTGTCAGATCAGCAGCAGCATTAGATTGTGATAGGAGTGTGAACCCTCCTTTAAACTATACATGAGAGGGATCTAGGTTGCATGCTCCTTACGAGAATTTGTCTGAAACCATCTCCCCCACCCCACATCCAGTATGTGGAAAAACTGTCTTCCATGAAACCTGTCCCTGGTGCCAAAAAGGTTGCGGACCACTGCTTCAGGGAAACCCCAGTCAGGTCAAAACAAACACAGTTATTTGGGAATAAGGCCCACTTTGCTCCCTCTCAAACTGGTACTCTCACTGGGAACACAAGCCATCTCAGACTGCTGCTGCACTGGGGTCGGGGGAGTGGGCTTAGGGTAAGTGAAAACCACAACTTCAACCCTGTTCCAGTGAACTTTCTCCTGGTTCACTTTGGTTACTGTAAACCTTTGACTATCTTCCAGAGTTCTGATAAGGTTGATATTGATAGTTTTTTAAATGATTTTTAGTGTTTCTAGGAAGGGACAGCCCCCAGAGGTCCTTACTTCACCATTTCCACTGATGTCACCTCTCCTATGGTCAATTCATTTGATAGAGGTACAATTACATGGTGCTGGAGCAAATAGATATTCATAGGCAAACAGATGAACTTTGATCCATACCTTGTACTATATGTGAAAATTAACTCAAAAGGCACCATAAGCCTAAATGTAAAGCCTAAAATTATAAAACTTATAGAAGAAAATCTTTGTGATCTTTAGTTAGGCAAAGATTTATTAGATATGACACCAAAAGCATCATTCACAAAAGGAATTATTGATAAATTGGACTTTATCAAAATTAAAAACAACAGCATTTTGAAAGACACTGTTAAGAGAATGAAAAGTCAAGCCATGGACTGGGAGAAAATATTTGCAACTTTCAAAACTCAACAGTAAGAAAACAACCCAATAAAAATGAGGCAAAGATTTGTACAGATAGTTCACCTCAGAAGATATATAGATGGCAAATAAGCAAGTGAAAAGGTACTGAACATCATGAGTCGTTAGGGAACTGAAAATTAAAACTGAAATAAGGTTGTATACTTTTTACAATGGCTAAAATGGAAAAGATTGACTATACCAAGTGATGGCAAAGATTTGGAGCAACTGGAACTCTCGTGTTTTAAGAAGCAGTTGGTAGCTTCTTAAAAAGTTAAATATACACCTACTACATGATCTAGCCATTTCACCCCTTGCTATTTATCCAAGAGAAATAAAAGCATATGTCTATACAAAGATATGGACATATAAACATATGTTTATAGCAACTTGATTGGTGATAGCCCCAACCTATAAACAACATAAATACCCATCAACCTGTGGATGAATAAACAAACTCTGGTATTATCCATTCAGTGGAATACTCTTCAGTGATAAAACAGAAGGGACTCTTGATATACCCCAAAACTTGATTGAATCTTAAAATAATCAATATAAGCCAAATCATTAAAGAATACATGCTGTATGATTCCAGGTGCCTAAAATTTCAGAAAATGCAAATTATAGTGCACATGAATGGTTGTTTAGAGGTGGGGACAGGAGGGAGGGATTACTGAGGGGTGTGAGAAAACTTTTGGGGGTGATAGAGATGTTCAACGTTTCATTTTGGTGGTATTTACAGGTACATACATAACCAAAATGTATCGAATTGTACACTTTAAATATGTGCATTTTATTATATATCAATTATACTTCAGTAAAGCTGTCCCTAAAACATTAAGGGAGAGTAGTTTAAAAGGGCTAATCCTGTATCCAGGTGAGCTGTTGAAGAGAGATCATAAAAATAAGAACTAAGTAAAGGCTGTTGGAATGGTGAGTGGTGGTTATGTTAGAGTAGTTGGACCAGAACAAAACAGTACGGTATTAAAGGATCATGGTAGCATACTCATTAAAAAAATATGGTCAGTTTTAAAACCTGAAATTGGTTTGGCATTGTTAGTTTGAAAGAGATGTTTTATGCGTCTGTTTCTACCTTTATTAGCACAAGTGTTAAATTTCTGTTAGTATTTGTACTTTATAGGTTATGTATTTAATATTTATTTTAGTTAGAAACTTATATGTAATTTTTAATGTTCTTTTCTCTACAGAAGGTTTGAAGTCTCAAGTTGCCCGCCATAGTCTAAACTACATACAGGAAATTGGAAATGGCTGGTTTGGAAAGGTAAAATCTTCTTCACTTTGATTTTTTTTTTTTCCCCTCCTAATTATACTGTTTGGAATTTAAAGCTAATTAAGAACCATACCATGAGACATTACATGTTCTCTGTAGACACTGTAGTACTAATTGAGTTTCCCCATTGTGAGCCTCAACATTCCTGGGTATGTAACTTTTTCCAAGAAGGTTGTCTTGGTTCATTCAGCCTCCTGTTAACAAAGTACCATAAACTGGTTGGCTTAGAAACAACAGGAATTTGTTTCTCACAGTTCTGGAGTCTGGGAAGCCCCACATCAAGGTGCCACTGTCTGATGAAAGACCTGCTTTCTGGTTCCTAGATGCCGCCCTCTTGCTGTGTCCTCACATGGTGGAATGGGAAAGGTAGCTCTCTGGAGCCTCTTCTATAAGCACACTAATCGCATTCCTCCCAAAGGCCCACCTCCTCACCACGACATTGGTTAGGCTTCCACACCATGGGTCCATGCTCTGGCCACAGGGAGACTGGGACTCACCAGGACATTGGTGGTTAGGTTTAAACATATAAATTTGGGGGGAACACAAACATTCAGATCATAGCAAAAGTCTTTTTTTAAAAAATATATTAGAGACTTTTTGGTTGTTGTTTGTTTAGAGACAGGATCTTGCTCTGTCACTTAAGGCAGTCCTCCCACCTCAGCCTCCTGAGTAGGTGGGACTACAGGTGCATGCCACCACGCCTGGCTAATAGTGACTTTTCTAATTGTTTTCATAAGAACGATAAGAAGGAAAAAGAGACCTGGAATTTTAGCAGCTTTTTGTCCTCCTCAAGTTAAATAATTTGTTTTTTTCTTCTTCTCCTTTTTCTTTCCTTCCCCGCTTCTTTCTTTTTCCCATCCCTTTATAGTACTTAAAGCACTTTAGAACTGTAAACATACAGTCTTAATATAGCAAAGACCATTGTGAATAGCTCCCTCTGTTTCTCATAGCCTATCAAGTGGCCTGTAGTAACAGTGCTTTGTTGACCTTTTTTTCCATAGATTGTTCGGAAGGAATAATCTTACACACATCTTCCCACATTGTAACAGTCATTCTCTATAAAAGGTTACTAATTGAGGGGCGATTGCATCATCAGCAGGGTGCCTAAGGTGGCAGGATATATTTGCTCTGTCATCATCCATCTGATGCTGCTGCTGCTTCTGATCAGATCTATCCGTTGGTGCTGTATCTTTAATGTCTTGCAACCTTTACTAGTTACCAAATGTGAGCTGTTCAGGAAAACCTTTACATCCTAGGCATTGTTCTCAGGGTAGAGGTATGATGTAGAGGACTGGGGGAGTGTAGCAGCAAACACAGTAGACTCCCCACTTCACAAGGTTAAATCCCTAGCTGGGAGAGTGGGACAGTAAATCATCCGTCGCAGGAGGTGGAGAGGTATGGGGGAGCCAGATGATGTGGATATTGTATGCACTGGAGACTCAGACTGTTACTCAGAGCAAAATGGGGAAGTACTCTGTTGGTTGAGAGATGAGTGACATGATTGTGTTACCTTTAAAAGGATCACTCTGGCAGTTGTAGGGGGAAAGGTGAAATCAGGAAGTTGGAGAGAGGGCTGCTGCAGTCATCCAGGGAGAGATCCAGACAGGCTTGAACCTGGGCAGTAGCAGTGGAGGTGGTGAGAAGTGGGGGAGACCCAAGATTAGATATGGAATCTGGAGGAAGGGAATAGTCACGGATGGCTGTTGATGGCCTGAGTAACCAGAAGAATGGGGTTGCTGTCAACTGAAATGCAAAAAAGACTACAGGAGAAGCAGGCTTGGAGGAGGAAGTCAGGAGTTCACTTTTGGCTATATTAGGTGTGAGGTGGCTGTTAGACATTTAAGTGGGGCTACCAAGTAGGCAACTGGAAACGCAAATCAAGAGTTGAAGAGAGAGGTTCCAGGCTGGAGTATATAGCTGGTGTTTTGAGCCGTGAGACTAGATGAAATCAGAGAGAGTTTCAAGATGGAGGAGGCAAGGGGAGTGTAAGGACTCGTCCTGGAGGCTCTGCACAGGGAGATGTCAGTGCAGTCAGGGAGAACCAGTGGGCAAGGAGACGTGCAGGGGAGAGGTGTGTTCTGAAAGTCGAGTGAAGAAGGAATTCCAAGCAGATTAATTGTAAATACTGCAGCTTACAAGTTGAGTAAGGTGAAGACTGGGAGAATTAGGGTTCAGCCATGTTGAGTTCTTTGGTGTCCTTGAAAGAAGCTGTGTAGGGGGAATGGTGATGGCACATCCTTGTGTAGAATGGGTTCAAGAGAGAAAGAGGGAGGAGACAGTGCATTTAGACAACTCACTTGAGTTTTACTATAAAAGGAAGCAGAGATGACAGAGACAGGAGGATCCCTTGAGGCCAGGAGTTTGAGACCAGCCTGGGCAAAATAGCAAGAACCCGTCTCTGCAAAAAATTAGCTGGATATGGTAGCGTGCCCCTGTAGTCCTAGCTGCTTGGGAGGCTGAGGCAGGAGGATTGCTTGAGCTCAGGAGTTCAAGGTTACAGTGAGCTGTGATCACATCACTCCACTCCAACCTGGGCAACAGAGTGAGACTCTGTCTCAAAAAAACCCAAAAAACAAAACAAAACCCCAAAAACTACATAAAGAGAAGCAGAGAAATGGAACAATAGCTGTTTGGGAACCTCTGTGGGGCCAAGGAAAGGTTTTTTGATGTGCTTTTTTTTTTTTTTTTTTAATAGGATGGGAAGCTCTTTCAACATGTTCCTATGTAGGGGGGAGGCACTGACAATACAAGAGATGGGTAACTGCAGGAACAAAGTCCTTAGTGAGCAAGGAGATGGGTCAATAGTGCAGTTGGAGGACTTGGTCTGAGGAGCAAAGGCAGCGTCTCTTGAAATGGCAGTGAAAGCAAAGGGTATGGATACAGGAGTGGGTGGATTTGGTGGAAGTTCCCTTCTGATTGTTTTTCAGTGACTCAGAGGCCAGTTCCTCACTTGAAAGAAAGGAGTAACAAGATGTGTTAGAAGTTTGAACCAGAGAAGGTGTGAGAGAATTGTCTGGGAAAGTTTATCAACTAGGAAAATGGGGGATGGTGAGCAGTGAGGACCCTCACCAATTTAAAGTGAGACTATGTGTCATGGTTGTGTGGTCTCTTTTTGTGTGTGTGTGTGTGCTTCTTTACAGGCTGGTAGTTGAAGTGAACTAGCACTGGGGTTTGGCTGGGCTGATGTGCCTCAGAGAGAGGGATGAGGGGTGGTAGGGAGGGAGCAGGGGTCTAGGGTGGTCCAGGAGGGCAGTGAGGACCGTAGGGGGTGGGTGCGAGAAAGTGGTGCTGTGAGTGGATTGGGAGGGCAGGTTGGATGCTTGTTGGGTTCCAGTGTTAGAGTAACTGCACTGGAAATAAAGGAACTGGTAGAGAAACAGAAGTCAGAATTCAATAATAAGATAATTATTAGCTAGGTGTAGACCCATGGAGTTAGTTGCTGAGATTGTAGAGAAGATGATTAGAAGGAAATAAAAGAGCTAAGAGGTAAGGGTGTAGAATGAATTGTCCCTGCGCGTATGGAACACGAAGAATGCTTTCCGTGGTGGTGGAGGGGGCAAGCTGAGCCAGGTGGTGGCAGTAGCCTGTGGTTACTCTTCCCCTTTTCAAAAACTGATACCTTATGATTGCTGTTCCTGTTATGTGTGTAGCTGGTTATTTGAAACAAAGATACTTAAATTAATTATCAGACTTTCTTGTTCTCTTCATTTTTCTGTCCTTATATTCCTGATAAACACATTGAATTGTATTCAAGTTCTTACTCTACTTCCAGGGCATTAAAATTAATCTGTTTTATAGAAATATTTAAAACTATTTTTAAAAGGAAGTCTTTTAGTTTTCGTTATTCTCTAAATAAAAAACTTTATCATCATTTTCATCTTAAATGTTATGTTTTAGAATGCCTTGGCATTGTCCTGTGTTATATTTAATACTTCCCTTGTAGCTAGTTTATTCTCATTTTGTATTCTGTTAATTTCAGTGGAATGTTCTTCCTATGTATTTTGACTGATGTTTTGGTACAAGATAAAGGCCTGGTATTATTGGAAAACTGGATTTTTAAGTTTCAGTGTAATGATTGTTTATACACTGGCTGTTTGTCAGTTTACTTTCTCATATGTAGCAGACTAAATAACAAAAACTTAGTTGAAGTGTTTTTGAGAAACCTTGGAATTGTGTTTGAATTGAACTTATAAATTGCTCTTCTGTCAAGTCATGTTAATTTCCATGAAGTATAATACTTTTTAAAATAAATCAATAAATCAAA
>NW_012137969.1:2341045-2341864 GCF_000956105.1 Propithecus coquereli | reverse complement strand
GTCTCGAACTCCTGAGCTCAAACAATCTGCCTGCCTCGGCCTCCCAGAGTGCTAGGATTACAGGCGCAAGCCACCGCGCCCGGCAAGAAGTTTTTTAAAAAAATATTTTGGCTATCTTCTATTTAACTTTATTTTCTTTTCGACAAAATATCTTCCAACAAGATTTTGCATATACTGTGGGAATTTATGGAAATAGTATATATAAGCTAGATAGCCTGAAGGAGAAACTGAGTTACTTAATATTTGGCTTGAAATGCTTATTGAATTTGTATATACAGTTGGCCCTCTGTGTCCATGGATTCAACAAATGATGGATTGAAAATATTTGGGAAAAAACACCACTGAAAAGTAACAATACAATAGTAAAAAGTAATACAAATAAGACAGTGTAACTACATAGAGATTACATTGTATTAAGTATTATAAGTAATCTAGAGATGATTTAAAGTATATGGGAGGATGTGTGTAGGTTATATGCAAATATGACCCCATTTTATACCAGAGACTTGGACATCTTTGGATTGGATTTTGGTATCTGTAGGGGTTCCTGGAACCAATCCCCCACAGATACCAAGGGATAACTGTATAGTTTGCATTCTTTTAAGTGCTGCCTTAAAATATTATCCTAAAATTAAATTACTAAGAGTAAGGATTTTTATGTTATGATTTCTTTTTTCTGAAAATGTTCACCTGATTGGCTTTGAATTATTCAATCACTAGATAGCTTAGTTAATATCCGTTAAGTATAATCGTCATGTGATCTTTTCCGTTTGTTGTATTTAAATCTTGAATGTTAAAATTTGGATTACTGTTTGGACA
>NW_012137969.1:2337662-2340995 GCF_000956105.1 Propithecus coquereli | reverse complement strand
AATAAATCAAATATAAATAAATAAAAAGTATAATACATTTAAAAATAAATAGAAAAGAAATATATAAAAATATATGAATGTTACAAATATCTGATGAATGGTTTAAAATGGTCCTTTTCCTGAAGAAAAATATTTGAGTTTTGCAAGCTTTTTGTGAGTTAGTATGGAAAATAATAGAAGGCCATCTACTTGTTGTTTTGTTTTCCAGTATTCCATTACCTGGTAAATGAGATGTACTTCTTTACTGTTCTGATGGAAGTAACACAGAAAATGTTCTTTGATTTTAGGTCCTCCTTGGAGAGATTTACACAGGCACTAGCGTAGCAAGAGTAATAGTGAAGGAGTTAAAAGCAAGTGCAAGCCCAAAGGAACAAGATACTTTTTTGAAAAACGGAGAACCTTACTAGTAAGTAAACCTTAACGTGTGCTCTGAAACATAGTATGTGGTCCATGAAAATCAGGTGTTTAAAACTACTTTGGAATTTCTGCCTGCAATGTACATGATTACATGAGACCCAGAGTCTCATGAGGCCCAAGATGTCCAGGTGTCAATTGAAAATCACTTAAGAACCAGGAGAACTCACCTTGAATGAGAAAAGACAACAGATACCAACACTGAGATGACAATGATGTTAGAATTATCTGGCAAGATTTTAAAGCAGCCATCATAAAAATGCTTCTGTGAACAATTGCAGCACACTTGAAACAAGTGAAAAAATACAAAGTGTCAGCAAAGAAATAGAAGACATGAAGAAGACCTAAGTGGAAATTTTAGAACTGAAAAATACGATAAATGAAAAACTCAGTGGATGAGCTCAATAGCAGAATGGAGAGGACAGAGGAAAGAATCAGTGAAGGTGAAGATGAAACAATAGATATTGCTCATTTTGAACAACAGGGAGAAAATAGACTTGGGAAAAAATGAATAGAGCCTCAGGGACATGGGGCACTATAACAGAAGATGGAACATTCACGTCGTAGATGTCTCAGAATGAAAGAAGATAGAGGATGGGGCTGAAAAAGTATTCAAAGAAGTAATGGCTAAACATTTGGAAAAGAAGAAGCCTACAGATACAAGAAATCAAGCAAATCCCAAACAGGGTAAACCCAAAGAAATCCATGCCAAGACACATCATAGTCAAACTTCTGAAAACTGAAGACAAGAAAAAAATCTTGAAAGCAGGGAGAGAGAAACAACACCTTTCCCTTGGGGGGAAAACAATTTGAATGACGGTGGATGTCTCATCAGAAACCAGGAGGCAGAAGAAATGGCACGTTCTTCAAGTGCTGAAAGAAAAGAACTCTGAAATTCTGTTAATATATCTGGAGGAAATATCCTTCAGGAATGAAGGGGATATCAAGACATTTTCAGATGCAGGAAAAACTAAGACAATTTATTACCAGCAAACTTACCCTAAAAGAATGATGAAGTTTTCTAAACAGAAAAGAAATGATAAATGAAGGAATCTTGGTACATTAGGAAGGAGGAAGGAACAACAGAAAGAACAAAAATATGGCTAAACTTTCTTAAAAGGAAAAAACTCATATATTGTATCATCAAAATTAAAAACTTTTGCTCTGTGAAAAACCCTAGTTAGAGGGCGAAAAGACAAGCTAGAGACTGGGAGAAAATACGTGGAAACCACATAGCTGACATAGCATTCATATCTAGGATTTAGAAAGAACTCTCAAAACTCAACAGAAAAAAAATTCAATTAGAAAATTGTCAGAAGACATTAAGGGACATTTCACTGAAGAACATATATGTATGGGTAGCAAATAACCACATGAAAAGATATTCCATATCACTAGCCACTAAGGTAATTAATTAAGATCACAATGAGATACCACTTCACACTTATTAGAAAAGCTGTAATAAAGCCATGCACAGGAGCTTATGCCTGTATTCCTAGCACTTTGGGGAGGCTGAGGTGGGATGATCCTTTGGGGCCAGGAATTCGAGACCAGCTTGAGCAGTATAGTGAGACCCCATCTCTATAAAAAATACAAAAATTATCTGGGTGTGGTGGTACATGCCTATAGGCCCAGCTACTCGGGAGGCTGAGGCAGGAGGATCACTTGAGCCCAGGGGTTTGAGGTGGCAATGAACTATGATGACACCACTGCCCTCCAACCTGGGCTATGGAGCGAGACCCTGTCTCCAAAAAAAAAAAAGAAAAAGAAAAGTTAAAATGAAAAAATTGTGTCAGTAATACCAAATTATAGGGATGTGGAGAAACTAGATCTCTCTCACACATTGCTAATGGAAATGTAAAATGATAGAGCCACTCTGGAAAATAGTTTGACAGTTTCTCAATAAACTAACATATATTAATATTTATCATAAATACTAGCCATTCTCCAGAGAAACAATCAGTAGGATGTATATGTACATATACATATATATATAGAGAGAGAGAGAGAGATTTATTTTAAGGAATTGGCTTATGGCAGTTATGGATGCTGGCAAGGCCATGGTCTGTAGGGTGGGCCAGCAGGCTAGAGAAGAGCTGATGTTACGGTTCAACACTGGAGGTTGTCTGCTGGCAGAATTCCTCCTTCCATGGGGGAGGTTAGTCTTTCTCTTTAAGGTCTTCAACTGATGAGTAAGGCCCACCCATGTTATGGAGGGATCTACTTCACTGAAAGTCCACTCATTTAAATGATAATCTTACCCTAAAACACCCTCAGAGAAACATAATAAGAATAACATTTGACCAAATATCTAGGCACTGTGGCCCATCTAACGTGACACATAAAATTAACCATCACATCATATGATCTATCAGTTGCACTCATGGGCATTTATTCCAGAAAAATGAAAGCGTATTTGCATACAACAACCCTTACATGATTGTTCATAGCAGCTTTATTTGTGATAGCCAAAACCTGGGAAAACTAAACTGTCCTCCAGTAGGTGAATGATTAAACAAACTGTGGTACATTCATACCATGAAATACTGCTCAGCAATAAAAAGTAATGAACTGTTGATACACGCAGCAGCTTGGATGACCTCAGGGGGATTGTGTTGAGTGAAAAAATCAATCTCAAAAGGCCACATACTATGTGGTTCCATTTATATCATATTCTGAGAAGAGACCATGATAGAAACGGAAACAGATTAGTGGTTGCCAGGGGTACAAATGGGGTGCATGGGAGAGAGCTTCATGGTGATGGAATAGTTCTGCATCTCTGTCGAGGTAGTGGGTACACGAATGTGCTACCATGACCCAGAACGCTACACACGCTTCATCGCAGTGTCAGTTCCCTGGTTGTGGTATTGTACTGTATGTAACTGTGTCAGGTATAACCAGTGGAGAAACTGGGAGAAG
>NW_012137969.1:2328513-2333957 GCF_000956105.1 Propithecus coquereli | reverse complement strand
GTGGTAAGTTATCTAGAAGAGGCATGAGAACTAAGAGGAAGGAGTTCTCACTGTGTTCCTGATAGCTTCATTGCATATTTTGTTTTGATTATCTCAATATGATCAGTTACAATATTCATGATCTTAGGTTATGATGATATAAAGATATAGCTTCCTTTTCGTCTGGCTCTATGTGACCAGTATGATAGGTGATTCTGGTGCCAACACAGCATTTAGGAAAACAGATATAACACAAAGATGCGCTTGCTCTTATGTGATGAGACAAGTCTGCTTGTCAGAAGTTGACTTTTCTGAGATGTTTAGTGGTGCTTTTTTTGATCCCTAAGCTCCTTATATCGATTATAAATAACAACCAAAGTATGCTCTTTGTGGGTGAAAATAAATGCAGCAGCAGTCAGCACCTACTTGAAATATCACCTGTTTCCAGGCTAATTGAGGTGGTTTATAAAACTATCTCATATTTTTACAATTTTATGTTCTTCTTGACACTTCTGTATTCATTCCTGAAAGTTTTATTAGACAATATTGTTGGGTTTTTTCTTGAAATAGTAAAAGACTCTGGATGCTCAACTTAATGTTTTCTTCTGAAGTTTCTTCTGGGTTCAGGAGACAGGTTTTGTTTTAGTGCTGTGTTAATTTATTTTTTAGTCAAGCTGTCCTTTAGGGAGTAGTCTATTTTATAAAGAAACATTAAACCATAGCAAAATACACAAATAACTCCTGTACCATTAACATAGATGACCCAACATTGACAAGATTCCAGCATATTCTTAGTATCTTTGTCATTTTTATGGAAATGTAAGAAATGCATATGTTCTTTAACTCAACATTCTTCTTATAGAGTTTTTCCCCAACACTTTTAGATCTCAAATTTAAATACATGTTATCCAAGTACTTAGACTAAGTATTCAGAGCATATTAATTTACCGAAGTTTGATTGCCTTTCATACTTTTGGGTGAAGATTATGCATACAACCCTCCACAGTTAACAAATGTGACTTCTCAAAACCCATATTTTATGTGACCTTTGTAAGACACTTGGGGGAATGTTCACTCCTGGGGGCTGAACATCTGGAAGAGCTTTGGTCTCCACCAAAAGCTTCATTGGCAGTGCAGAGCTAACAGCTATTTTTAATTTACGTACACTGCCCAATGGTACATTAGTCAGCAACAAAATTTTTAAAACAATCATTTTTCATCAAAAAATTAAAAATAGAATAACCATGTGATCCAGCAATTCCATTTCTGGGGATATACTCAAAAGAAATGAAATCGGGATCTTAAGCAGATATTTGCACACCCATGTTCACATTTTTCACGATATTGAATTGTTATCAGCAGCATTATTCACAGTAGCCAAGAGGAAGAAGGAACCCAAGTGTCCATCGATGGGCGTGGGTAAAAAAATGCGGTGTATCTATACAATGGAATATTGTTAAAAGGAGGGAAGTTCTAAGACATGCTAAAACATGAATTAACTTTGACATTATGCTAAGTAAAATAAGCCAGTCACAAAAAGACCAATACTGTACAATTCTGCTTATATGTGGGACCTAGAATAGTTGAATTCATAGAGACAGAAAGTAGAATGGTGGGTGCCTGAGGCTGGCTGGGGTGGGGGCGAGGGGAATGTGGAGGTGTTATTTAATGGGTACAAAGTTTCAGTTTTGTAAGATGATCAAATTCTGGAGTTGAATGGTGGTGATGGTTGTGCAACAAAGTGAATATGCTTAACACAATGGAACTGTATACTTAGACATGGTTACGACGGCAGATTTTATGTTACGTATTTTTTACCACAATAGAAAAACATCGATAATTACCTACTACTGTTTAAAGTTCTATGTCAGCTGTTACCTATATTAGGAGGAGGCAAGTATATCCTTTGGAAATCTTTGGTCATCACTTGGCATGGCCAGACTCCTATCAAAGTAATGGCCATTAACCCAGGGGTCCCTCCAACTTGCCCAGTAGTGAGAGGTCATATAGGTCTCCTTGGTCAATTTCGTGCTCATTACTTCTGGGCCTTAGTAAACTTCTAAAGGAGCAGGTTCTCCAGCAGCAAGGACTGAGGCCCTGACAGTGTCTTTGTTACTGAAGTTCAGCTTCTCTAGGCTCAGTTTGTACAGAGACTATGTGGCAGGAGTGGTCAGGTAGCACCAGCCCAGTGAGCCAAAGAGGGTGTCCACCTGCACGAACTGACAGATATCCCGTGGGACACACCTGAGTTCGCACTGACACTGAGCCCTGCTCCCAGCCTGGATGCCCCAGAACCTGCCCACATTCTGGCCAGTCTGAGCAGAGGGGCGTAATCCGAGGCAGCACCTGCCCTTTGGCTGTGGTCCAAAGAACAGAAAGGGCAGTGGTCCAGGCTTGGCGATAGGCAGCTGCGGCCACAGTGAAAGGACTAGCTCTTTTTACCTGTGCTTAGTAGGTCAGGAGTGATTGAATGAACAGTGGCCTTTCAGTCGTCACCGCTCACTGATCGTGCCCAGTGATAACATCTTCCAAGTAGAAAGGAGAGAATATTTTTGCACTGACTCAAGTTATTCCTTTTAAGATGGAATTACCAGCCTGTTTTTAAGAAACACTTAATCTTGGAATTTTTGTGAAAGTAAAGGAAAACTCTTCTGAGTGCATTTGGTAGCTGGACTGCAGCCACTCAATCGTAATGCTGGCGGTGGCAAAGTTTATGAAGTGAGTTGAGAGATTATTGCGGAGTGTTTTATATACCTTGTTGCCATAACAGGTACACAGTGCTCTCACGTGAATGTCAAGGCACTGAGGTGGTCTTTTGGTTAAAGATCACTCATTCCACAAAAACGTATTGAGCAGGTATGAAGTGCAAAGAGCTGCTTAGCGCTTTAGGGCACTCAGAAGGGAATAAGCCCCTGTCCCTGCCTTGTCTCCTGCAGTGCCCCGCTGGCCTGTCTTCAGGTGTCCATCCTGCCACTTGTTTATCACCTCGGAAAATTCCTTAACCTCTTTAAGCCTCAGTTTAGACATTGGCAAAGTAGGGATAATACAGCCTACTCCCTTGACCATTAAATGAGGTAACGAAATGACTGAGCACATAGAAAGTGCCCAGTAAATGGTAGTTATTTTTAGTTGCTAAAATTAATTGGTTGTGATTACTTATGCAATAAAATTTTGAGTAATGTGTATAGTATAGAAGATTCTAACCAGGATCACTGGGGAAGGCTTTGCAGAGGAAATGGCATTTGATCTGAGTGTTGATGAGCGAGTGCATAGACTTTCTTTTGGCCAAAAAGGATGGCAGGAGCCGCCTGGGCCAGGCTTGGGAGCCTGGCAGTGCTTGCGATGTGGGAGCAGGAGCTGATCTAGCTTTGAGTGTGGGGCCTGGGAGTACAGTGCCCAGGGGAGGCACGCTGGAGCTGCGGTGAGAGAGAGAGGGATGTAGATTAGACTCGGCCTTGTCTCAATCTTTCTTACTAGTCACCAGTTTCTTCAACTCTACCACCTGACTCCAGAGCAGGGGATGATGGTATTATTATATTTTTTGCAGAGGTGTGTTCTTGAAGGTAGTGTTCTGATTTCCTTTACTAAATTCAGCCAGTAAAGCAGTGATGCAGCTTCTGAAAGCAATTAGCAGTGGCCAAATGAGAATGGGAAAGACATCTACTCTGTGTTCTTTATGTGCAGTGTGTTCTGTGGGATCTGCTTTCTTGGGACTCTTGTGAGGAGCATGTGGCCCGGGTGGGCAAAGTCAAAGGAGCTTAGACTTATGGGCTCTTGGACCTGGAAAGAACCTTGGCTGCTGTCCCCAGCGGGGCGTTGGGAAAGGAAAGGTCTGATCCCTCTGGGCTGGGCCTTGGTCTGGACATTTGCTATTTGTTCCTCATTTCACAAGTCTTCCTGACAGCTATGACATAGGTGGCAGTGGCTTGATTTTACAGATTAGAAAACTGAGGCTGAGAGAGGAAAAGGGACTTGTTGAAGAATCAAGTCCAGGTCTGTTTTCAGGACCGCGCTTTCTGTTCTTTTATTTGGTTGGCTAATTGACTTGCCTGAGGGCACATAATTACTAATACCAAAGTGGGCGTTTTAATGGGTGGCTTGATTTTATTCTGTGTACTTCTATACCAGGTGGTGTAATGCTTCCACCAGCAAGAAGCCCCCATTTTAGAATCGGCTTTTTGTACAGAAAATGCCTAATTAATGGGAATCTCTGCTTTATAAATGTAGTGATTAAGTAAGCCCTATGTACCAGGGACTCTTCCAGGTGCTGGGAACACAAAGATGAATGATGTATCCCTGCCCCTAAGGAGTTCATGTAGAAGAGGGGACATACAGAATCATAGTGGAACAGACGCGAGGAGGGCCGGAGAGTAGGTGGATGGTGTCCCTCACTCAGAGCCAGCAGAGGGGACGCCTGTGCAGGATGACAACCACTGCATGATCAGGCCTGACGGTGAGGTGTGGGGCGATTGTGGGGTTGTAGTCCCAGGCCCTGACCCGACCCCGTACTGGTGCCCTGCCAGTGGCCATTTCCCTCCCCATGCCTGGCTGCCACTCGGGCACCACAGCCTTGGCTCTTTGCTGACAGGCTGCCCACTGCTTGTGGCCAGGCCCTTCCTGCCCTCCCTGGTGCCTGCTCTCCCCGCTCCCCACCCGCCAGGTTTGCTCTGCAGGTGCTGCTCCCCTGTTTGCTGTGGCCACCCTGCTCCTAGGTGCTGTCTTCTCCCCGAGTCGTTGCAGTGATGGGTCATCACTGCTTACAGCACCAAGGTGCAGGAGGGACACGCAATGGAAATAGTGGTCTCAGCAGTGATAGCTTCTGGAATGGTATTGGGGCCTCATTCATTTGTCTCTAGCTGCACCAGCCACAGGTGACCGTAGAGCACTGGGAATGTGGCCAGTCTGGATGGATATGCTGTGGAGTGTAAAATGCGTATCAGATTTGAAGACTAAAGTACAAAAAAGAAATTAGAATATCTCAATTTTTAAAATATTGATAACATGTTGAAATGATATTATTTTGGATGTATTAGGTTAAATAAAATACATTTTTATTTTTTGAGATAGGGTCTTGTTCTGTCACCCTGGAGTGCAGTGGCCTAATCATAGCTTGTTGTAACCTCAAACTCCTGGGCTCAAACAATACTCCTGTCTCAGCCTCTGGAGTAGCTAGGACTACAGGTGTGCACCACAATGCCCGGCTGATTTTTAAATATTTTTGTAGAGATGGGGCCTCACTATGTTGCCCAAGCTGGTCTTGAACTCCTGGGCTCAAGTGATCCTCCCACCTCAGCCTCCCAAAGTGCTGGAATTATAGGTGTGAGCCACCACTCCCAGCCAAAATACATTATTAAAGTTACATTTACCTGTTTCTTCTTATGTCTTTTTGATTTTGATATTGCTACTAGAAAATTTTAAATTATATATATATATATTTGTTTTTAAGATGGAGTCTAGCTCTGTCA
>NW_012137969.1:2284574-2327782 GCF_000956105.1 Propithecus coquereli | reverse complement strand
GAGAAATGCCTTCTGAGGTCCAGGTGGTTATACAGTCATGCACCACCTAACCGTGTTTTGTTCCACCATAGACTACACATATGGTGGTGGTCCCATAAGATTATAATGCAGCTGAAAAATTCCTGTTGCCTAACAACATCTGTAGCGCGCAACGTGTTTCACGTTTGTGGTGATGCTGGTGTAAACAAACCTGCATTGCCAGTCATATAAAACTCTAGATGGCACATACAATTATATATAGTACATAATAATTGATAATGATAATGAGTAAGTTACTTATGTATTTAGGATACTATACTTTTTATCATTACTTTAGCATGTACTCCTTCTACTTATTAAAAAAAAATTAAATGTAAAACAACCTCAGGCAGGTCCTTCGGGGGTATTTCTGAAGGAATGCACTGTAGTCATAGGAGGTGACAGCTCCATGCATGTTACTGCCCCGAAGACCTTCCAGTGGGCAGATGTGGAGCTGGAAGAGAGATATCAATGATCCTGACCCTGTGTAGGCCTAGGCTAACGTGTGTGTTTGTGTCTTAGTTTTTAACAAAAGTGTTTAAACAAAAAGTTAAAAAAAAATTTAAAAATAGAGAATAGCTTAGAGAATAAGGATATCAAGTATTTCAATACAGCTGTACAGTGTGTGTTTTAAGCTAAGTGTTATTACAAAAGAGCCAAAAAGTTAAAAAATTAAAAAGTTTATAAAGTAAAAAAGTTACAGTAAGGTAGGTTAATTTGTTATTGAAGAAAGAAAAGTATTTTTTATAAATTTGGGTAGCCTAAGTATACAGTGTTTATAATAAAGTTTACAGTAGTGTTCAGTCCTGTTCTCGGCCTTCACATTCACCACTCACTGACGCGCCAGAGCACTTCCCGTGCTCCATTCATGGTAAGTGCCCCAGATGGGTACACCTGTGCCATTTTTTATCTTTTATACTGCATTTTTACTGTCCCCTTTCTGTGTTTAGTTATGTTTGGATACACAAATACTTGCCACTGTGTTAGGATTGCCCACAATATTCAGCACAGTAATATGCTGTCCGGGTTGTAGCCTGGGAGCCATAGGCTTTACCAGCCAGCCCAGGCATGTGGTGGGCCGGAGCATCTAGGTTTGTGTAAGTGCACTCTAGGGATCTCCACTTGGGCTCTCACCCACCTGGATCTGTAACCCCTACACATCACCTCCTCTTTGGTTACCCAGATTCTTCACCGTTGTAAGCTCAGTCTCCTCGTGAGTCCATCTCTTCTTTCTACTCTAACACTCAAATACCTTCCAGGTAAATCCGACAAGCCTTCCTATGACTCCACAGCCCTCTCCTGTTACCATCCCATGTCTCTTCCCTTCATGGATAAACTCCTCAGAAGCCTGGTCTGTTCTGGCTGGCTCCACCTCTTGGCCTCCCCCCACCCTCAGAACACTCCAGACACACTTTCATCCACCACTTGGCTGCAGCTGCTCCCACCAGGGCCACCAACCCATGACTAGATCCCTCCTTCCAACCATGGTGGGTTACATCTCACCAGCATAACAAGGAGATAGGCCCAAGTGGAGAAGAAATAGGCTGAGAACTTCTGGGGCAGGGGTGGGGGAGACATAGCCTTGGGTTGGATGGAGGCATGGCACATTCATCAACAGGAGGGGGAGTGTGGTACTGCGTCATGATTAATTAGCTGTGAAACAGCTTTAATTTCATTAATTTTTGTTGAAAAATCATAAATTTTTCCTAGAATCATCCTATTAAACATAAATGACTATAATTTTTCAGTTATAAAGCTGCTTGTTGACTTTTTACATTATAATGAAATTAATTCATTGCTCTTGGGGTCCTGCAAAAAACTGGATAAAGCACGCCTGGCCTTTTATATTAGAAATTAGGAGAGCGCTTATGAGTAACACATTTACAGATCTTTGAATGACTCATTCTAAGAAGTCATCGCAAGTTGCTTGTTCTGTTGTGGGAGTTCTTAGTGTAGCACTTTGCTGCCATCTAGTGTCAGAAATTTTTCTTTTGGAGTTTTTTTTGGGGGGGTGGGAAAGAGCAGAGAAATTTTTAAAACTTGGATAAAGCAAAGTTTATTTTAATTCAGAAAAAATTGCTGTTCTTGGTGAGGTTTTTTTCTTTATATGGTGGACCAAAGTAACAATCCATGTCTACTCGTCATTAAATACCATTTAAATACAAATAAACCAGATATCTAAAATGTAGATTTGTCTTTGAGACTAAATATAGATTTGTCTGTTTTTGATAGAATGAACCAGTTTTGGCACTTGTTTAATGTAAAAATCTTTTCTGTGATTAAAGATTTTATGCTGCTTTTTCTTTTCAAACGGTGATACCAGGAGAGCTGTAAGGACCATTCTAGAACATAGAACTAACCCTGGATCCTACATGGTCTATCACAAGCCTCATCCATGAGAAACCATGATCGGGATCCTCAGTAATCTCTGATGTTGACTCCTTATTCCAGGTTAAAGATATTTTTGCCTGGATTGTGCTGACAATGTCAATTCTTAAGTAAGATCTTCTTCTCTTTATTCTTTCTCGCAGTGAAATTTGGGGAGGGGGGCTGTTGCAGAGAGAAGCCATTTGAAGAACAGTGGGTGGTTATGGATGACTTCAGATAACCTTGAAAAGTAACTGCACCCACTCTGCTATCCCTCTGCCTCCATGGCCACAGTCACTTTTGAGAATTAGCCAGATACAGCGCAAGATAATCATGCTTTTGTGTGAGAGTAATTTTTTCCTTAGATGTTGCAGCAGAGGGGTTAGGCAGAAGAGTGTAAGTTGCCGTTGCATTGGTGATGCCAGAAGACTTCAGTTTTTTTCATGTTTAATTTCTGTGTGGGCTACCTTATGAATAAAAATCCCATTAGCCTATAGTCCTGGAGTTTTTTGCTGGAATTTTTCTGGGTTAATTTAACTGTCTTCTAAATCATTCATCGTTCCCACAGCTCCCATGCTGGATAGAGCCTAGCCTGGACCAATGAGCATATGTTTTTAGAAGCAAAAAAAAAAAAAAAGATGAATATTTCTCTTCTGGAGGAGCTTTAATTCCACTGGGAACAAAAGAAGAGAGTGCCACATTTGGAAGGAAATCTGTGAAGGACAGTTATGCCAAGTGCCACCTCAGTGTGCATGGTGGCACCAAGGGGAGGCTGCTGTGTCCCTGGCAGAGCAATCACATGACACTTGGGAGAATTCTGCAAATCGATGGCATTGAGCTTACATTATTTTATATTCATTCTTATAAAGCAAATTGATTTCATCTGCATACTAATTTAATTCACTTGCTAAATAGAATTCTCTTGACTAGTTGGTAAACCAAAAAGTAGAAGCACAGCCCTATTCTTTATTAGCTCTGTGGCCTTGGGAAAATCTCTTAAACTCCTTCCCTAAGCCTCAGTTTCATATGTGGAAAACACCTCAAATTGTGACAGGTATTTGCATTAACAAGGGTAAATGCTTGGCACAGTGCTCAAGAGCTCAAATGGTAGTGAATATTAATATCAACATTAACATTCAGTAAGTAAGCATCATTGAAACTGGGAATGGAAACAAATCGAGAATCTTGGAGTGGACCTGTAAGTGCTTAGTATTAAATGTGGACAAATGTTTATAAAATAATATTGTGTTTTAAAGTTTTACTCTGGGAGGAATTTGATAAATTTGCCATCTTTTGCAAGTTATAATAAATGTATTCTTTAGTTGGTTAAGGAAAATTTCCTTCCTTGGGAGTTCTTTCTTGATTGAGATTTAAAGAACACTGAAAGCTATGGGCTTACTTTCTAAATTTTATTAACTGATTATAGAAAGCTTTAATTTGGAATTACATCATATCAACAACTATTTAATCGTGTAAGGAGAATATGGAGAATTTCTTCAAAACTGTATTCCCCAAAATGGATATACTGTAACACCCCCCCACCCACCCAAAACATACAGTTCCAAATTAGAGTTGTCAAATAAAGACAAGGTGACACAGGGAGGACTTGCAGGAGAACCCGGGAGCCCAGCATTCGCATGTCTGTGTACTGGACGCCTGAATGTGAGTTGGTTCATTTTCCTGCTCAGGCTGCTCTCCTTTGAAGAACAGCCTTATTAACTTGGTTAGTTTTTCTGGAGTGACTGGAATGGTCTTTCTCACCATGGTCTCTGGGCAGCACAGGGCCCTCGGGAAGTCTGGAGAGCCCTGAAGCAGTTGTTACTAGCACTGGCTGGACTCTCTCCCCTCCCTTCCCACCTATTTTTCTTTCCTTCTCTCCCCATCCATTGCTCATCAGATCTTTGGTGGTAGCCACGTAGCCTTGGTGACAACGTGCCCACTGCCCAGGTGTCTCCTGGAATCCTTCAAACAGGCAGTGTGCGTGCCACTGTTTCTTTCTCTCTCCATGTTATCTTAGTTGCCTAAGAATCTCTCCTTTTGCATTGTACTTAGTTTAAATTGTACATCTTTTTTTTATGGTTTTGTTTTACATGTGTTTATATAACAAAAATAAATTAATGTTTAATCTAGTTAGACTGGCCCTAAAAACATAATAGTGTTCCATGCTTTCGAAACGTTGGGTTAGAGTTCCTTTTTGTAATTTGAAACTTGTTCAGTCTGAGGTTCTTTATTAGGTGCAAACTGAAGTGATTTTTAATAAGTGATCTTCGTGTAGGTAGTGTCAGCTAAGGCACATGTTTAAGTACTCAGTTTGTTTCTGCGGTTCATTTTGAAACTCAAGCGGGCCCATCTTTGCAGGGTGATCTGAAAGCGTATCTGCGCACGGAGCAGGGGCACATGCGGGGAGACGCGCAGACCATGCTGCTGCAGAGGATGGCGTGTGAGATCGCCGCGGGGCTGGCCGCCATGCACAAGCTGCACTTCCTGCACAGGTGGGTCACAGGCACGCCTCACACATCGTTGGCGTGGCAGTCCACAGAGGCTGTCCAGATGTGAAAGGATCTCTGGAAACCTCAGGGAGGACAAGCCTCAGAGTGAATTCCTGGCTTACGCAAGGAGAAGCTACCCCTGCTCTTCCCAGTGTCTGAATAAGGGTTGAGTTGGGCTTCATTGAAACCAATACCAGGGAATAAAATGTCTTAATACAGCCTAAGATCTGGAAATTATTTCCAGAATTTCAAAGAATGTAAAAAATTGTCCTTGTCTCAGAGTGGAGAGTAAACAGTATCAATCTATAGCTCACTTGTTGCATTCTTTTCCTGTCAGCCTTGGGCTTCTGATTTTTCCTGCGGGGTTTCATGGTGTATCTCAGTTCACATTCCTGAGAGAGGAAGAGAGAAAGAATCTGAGTGGCCAACAGCCTCATTTTGTGCAAGGTCATAGCATTGGTTTTTGGCCAGCTAAAGAGGTGGCTCAAGTTGCCTTCTCTAAAGCAGAGATGTTGTGGGATCCCAGCTGAAGAGGCCTGCCCCTGTGCAAGGGTCAGGGATCGTGTGTGAGCTGCACAGTGATCCATGTTACACATTTCTGTCATAACTTTTCAGAGTCCACCTGAATGGCCACAGTTCTATTTTGTTCAGATCATTGATACTGATTTTCATAATTAAAACAACAAAGGGCTTTGAGTCCTAGCCCAAATAATAGTTTTGTTCTGTGAACTCAATGGGAGATTTCTGCTTATTTTCCTCTAGGCTTTTGAGCTCCGATTCATGTTTAAAATTATTTCTTAGGTCTCTGGGGAAACCAGGCAGTATCTCTTTAATTGACTTTAAGTAAATCATATAATTCTTAAGAATCCAAAGACCTAAAAAGGGACACCTGTATGTCTTGAAAGATGTCTGTAAAGTATTATGTTTTTTTAAAAAGCAGATTGTATAATAATATATTTATAGTATGACCCATTTTTTTTTTAAATAACACACCTGGTCATATTTCTAGAGGCTTGTGTATGAATAGGCATGGAAAAGTACTGTACCTATCAAACTCTCAACATTACTTCAAAGTGGGGAAGAAGGAGAATTATTAACCTTTTTTTTTTTTTTTTACACATCTATATCTTGTTTGCCCTGCAATAGTGAACAAATCATTCTGATAAAGTGGTTTTTTTTTTCTTTAGACCCATAAGGTTATAGGTTTCTTAAGACCCAAGGCAGATCCCTTATGTGAAACTTCAAAATACAAGGATTTTATAATGGAGAAATCCTATATGTAGTTTCCTGAGTCTTTTATAACAGGTTACTATCTAGCATAATTTGTATTGTTAATGTTTTTTTTTTTTTTTTTTGAGACAGAGTCTCGCTTTGTTGCCCGGGCTAGAGTGAGTGCCGTGGCGTCAGCCTAGCTCACAGCAACCTCAAACTCCTGGGCTCAAGCAAACTTCTTCCTCGGCCTCCCGAGTAGCTGGGACTACAGGCTTGCGCCACCATGCCCGGCTAATTTTTTCTCTCTGTATATATTTTTAGTTGTCCAGATCATTTCTTTCTATTTTTTTTTAGTAGAGACAAGGTCTCGCTCTTGCTCAGGCTGGTATTGTTAATCTTTTGTAAAATGCAGATGATTATTGCCTAACACTTGGTTTAGGAATTTTTAAATTTTGAGAAGAGAATTTAATTTAAAAGAGCATCTTATCAGAATCAGTAGCATAAAGCTAGAAATTGTGCTCAAAGCCCAAGTCTGTTTCTCCTAGTGTACCTTAAAAATTGGCGAAGTTTTCAGAGTAAATAGTATTTTTCCTGTGAGTTTCTTCTTTGACTTAATTTAGAATCTTGTGGACTTTAGAACAAATAAAAATTATAAATCTCATAGTTTAGGTTTTATTCAAGTTTCGAAACACAAAGTAAAGAAAATCCTTGAAACCATTGACAGCTGTTCATTTAGTTTTAAAAAGTAGCCGTATTTTATATAAAATTTCCATATGGGGCAAAGTTTTGTGTTTTAAGTTCTTTTCTCTTGGTAGCATATCATACAGTATATTTTTAGGTTGAAATTTAGAATATTTATTGGTTGACTCACAGTAGAACTTTCTGTGTTGTTTGAAAATAGAACAACCTGCATGTCCAAATGAAAGTTGTTAGCTGCGTTCGGAAACTAATCTAGTAAAGCACCCCCAATAAAATTTATTTTTGCTTATTAAGAAGAGCCTTAGGCTGGGCGCAGTGGCTCACGTCTGTAATCCTAGCTCTCTGGGAGGCTGAGGCGGGCGGATTGTTTGAGCTCAGGAGTTCGAAACCAGCCTGAGCAAGAGCGAGACTCCGTCTGTACTAAAATTAGAAAGAAATTAATTGGACAACTAAAAATATATAGAAAAAATTAGCCGGGCATGGTGGCGCATGCCTGTAGTCCCAGCTACTCGGGAGGCTGAGGCAGGAGGATGGCTTGAGCCCAGGAGTTTGAGGTTGCTGTGAGCTACGATGACGCCACAGCACTCTAGCCCGGGCAGCACAGTGAGACTCTGTCTCAAAAAAAAAAAAAAAGAAGAGTCTTATCCCAGGGTCTCAGGAGGCCTACATCTCTGACGTAGTGCACATAACATTGGTGAAGGCCACATAAACATCAGGTGCTGCCAGTTTGTTACCGTTCCATGCCACTCTTGGCCTTGCTGGCCTTGGCACTTGGGCCTTCCTGTCCCCTGCCTCTGAGACTTCCTGAACAGCCCAGCAGTGAAATAGATGCCACCAGGTCACTGTGGTGAGCTTAGTGCAGACGGTTCCCATAGGCATGTGTGTCCTCACAGTGGCTCACATAGCTGGACACCTGGAACGGTGCCCTAGAGTAATACTTTGGGATGATTATGCATGGAAGAGCCTTTTTAGGATTTGCCTGGTTTTAAAATTAGAGTTACTTTCTGCTGAGAAACACAGAGGTTACTAAGTTTTCCAGCCCTCAGAGTATTGGGTAATCAGGTGATTAAAAAACATGATAAATAAACCCTTAGGGTTTGGTGTCATTTTACATTATTTTTTTGTTACAAATTGTACAACAGGTGTCCAAATTGGTAAAATTTAGTAAGTCTGATCACTAATCAGCTTGTGCTACAACTCTAGAGTGTTTCTTTGAGTCAGTGAATTATTCTTAGGGGTTTTATTTGTGTTTGTGTGTAAAATCTTTAGATTATACAGTCATGCGCTGCATAAATGCATTTTGGTCAATGAAAGACCGCATATATGTCGGTGGTCCCATTAAGATTGTAATGGAGCTGAAAAATCCTACTGCCAAGTGACCTTATGGGGTCTTAATGTTGTAGTGCAACACATTACTCACCTGTTTGTGGTGATGTTGGTATAAACAGACCTATTGCACTGCCAGTCAAATAAAAGTCTGGCACATACAATTACGTGCCATACATACTACTTGGTAATGACGATGAATGACTATGTTACTGGTTTATGTATTTACTATAGTATGCTTTTCATTGTTATTTTAGAGTGCACTCCTATTTAATAAAAAAAAAAAAAGTTAACCGTAAAACAGCTTCAGGCAGGTCCTTCAGAAGGTATTCCAGAAGAAGGTATTGTCGTCCTAGGAGATGACAGCTCCCTGCGTGTTATTGCTCCTGAAGACCTAGTTGGGACAGATGTGGAGGTGGGAGACAGTGATACTGATGATCCTGACCCTGTGTAGGCCTAGGCTAACAGGCATGTTTGTGTCTTCGTTTTTAACAAAAAAGTTTAAGAGAATTAAAAAAAAAGAAAAAAAATAAAATTAGAAAAATCTTAAAGAATAAGGATATAAAGAAAGAAAATATTTTTGTACAGCTGTACAGTATGTTTTAAACTAAATATTATATGAGTCAAAAGTTAAAATATTAAAAAGTTTTTAAAGTAAGAAAGTTACAGTAAGCTAAATTTAATTTACTATTAAAGTAAGAAAAATTTTTATAAATTTAGTTTAGCCCAATTGTGCATACAGTGTTTATAAAGTCTACGGTAGTATACAGTAATGCCCTAGGCATACCATATTTTTACTGTCCTTCATCTGTGTTTAGATACACAGATACTTAGCATTTTGTTATAGCCGCCTACAGCATTAAGTACAGGAACCTGCTGCACAGGCGTGTAGCCTAGGACTGATAGGCTATACCATATGGCATTAGTGTATAGTAAGCTCTACCATCTAGGTTTGTGTAAGTACATTCTATGATGTTCATACAATGAAATTGCTGAACAGCACGTTTCTCAGAAGGTATGCCTGGTTGTTAAGTGTTTCATGACTGTACTTTTAAAAATTCCTTCTAATGTTTACTAATTTAAAGATTGTTGTTTAAGGAAAAATGGATATAGCAATAAATATAATTTTTCTTTGATGCATTTGATTGTTAATTTTAAATCAAAGCCACAGATAGTGCCTGGCACATAGTGGTATTAAATAAAAAAAGAAACTACACCTCTAACATCATTTTGCTTTCCTGAGGAAAACCTAAGGCTTTCCCTTAGACTGTGGAATCGAGCCTCGGGGGAAAGCCTGCTCACTCAGCCAGTGTGCAAGGAATGAGGGGACATGCAGGCCAGGCTCGTGCTCTTCACTAGTAAAGTGGTGACAGCAGAACTGAGTTCTTGAGATTGGTGTGAGGAGCCAGTGACATCCAGAGCTCCCGTGAGTGTCTGGCCTGCTGACAAGCAGAGGAAGGAGGAGAAGCAAGAGAAATGATGGTGGCGATGGGCCTTGCCTTACTTTTAGAGTTTAAGGTTTTCTTGCTTTTTTGGATTTGGTTTGATATTAAATTAAAGACAATGTAAAATCTGTTGATTCATAAGTATTCATTGAACTTCCACAGTCTGTAAAGGTCAGTGATAGATAAGGTGAGAAATAGAGACATATATTGAAAATCAAAGCAAAATACATAGTCCTTGCTCACCACCTAACACTCCAGCAGGAGAGTTCAAACATGCATTCACGTTTGGCAGGATGATCACTGTGTCCAAAGCATTTGTAAAATGTTCTTTGAATAGTTATTTGATCCTCAGGACAGCCCCATGAACCACGAGGCAGGTACTGTCATTCATTCCATTTTACAGAGGGGAATACTGAGGCTCAGAGTAGTGACCGGTTTGTCTCTGTCACTAACTTGACCAGGACTTTGAAGCCAGACACAAAAACCATATGTGGTTGTTTGTGCAGGAGGAGTAGTTAACTTTTGCCTGGGAGGAATCCAGGCAGGTTTTCTGAAGGAGGTGGCATTTTAGTGATCTTTGAAAAATGGGCATAAGTTGGAGGATGGAGCAGATTAGGAAACTGCTGGAGAAGGGAGCAGCAACCTGATGCGTGTGGTGGGAGGAAGAGGAGGAAAGGGAGTTGAGGGAGATACTCAATAGTCTAGCCTAACTAGAACAGAAGATGTATAAGAGCAACTAGTGAAAGAAGAGAGACACAGCTTAAAGCCAAATTATAGAGGGCCTAGTGCCAAGGTAAGGCCTTCGGACTGTATTCTGTGGGCAGTAGGATGGCACGTCCAGAGCTTTGTGTGTGTGTGTGTGTGTGTGTGTGTGTGTTTAATCACTTCTGCAGTACAGTTTAGGATGGTTTGGAAAGGGAAGATGCCACTGAAGAGAAAGCCAAATAGGAATTCCTGTGTGGTGGCTGTGCTTGGATGTTTTTTATTTCCCTTTCTACATGGAAAATGTGTTGAAGGCAGGGATTGGATCTTCTTTACCTTTATATCTCCCATGATGTATTTCATATAGAAATGAGGAAAGGCATCAGGAAAGGAAACAATTTAATATAGTCTAGACACAAGAAGAGATGGAAAGGCTATAATCAATCAGGTGTCCCACCTGGAAAGGTGATTATAGAGCTTTCACAAAAAAGGCACCAGGTCCAGAGGGCTTCATGGTTGATTTCTGTATGACCTTTAGAGAACAGATCAGTCCGATGTATTTAAGCTATTCAATACCATAAGGAGGATGGAAATTTCTATAACTCATTTTATGAATCTGACATAATTGAATAGCAAAAGAGAGTGTAAAAGGTTATTGATAATTCTCATTTATGAATATAGATATGAATACCAGCAAACTGCATCCAGCAATGTGAAAAAAAACCAAGTAAGACTTATTCTAGGAACATAGGGTAGACTTATATTATTAATATAAAAATATATCTGCGTAATTCATTACATTGGATAGAATAAAAGAGGAGAGAATACATTATATCAGTAGACTGCAGAAACCTCATTTGGTATAGTTCAGCAGCCATGCTATATTTAAATCTCTGATAGGAAAGAAAAGAAACAAATAAGGACTAGTTACCAAAACTGAATAGCAATATCATTCTAAATGGCAAAATTTAATAAGGCCTTTTCAATTAAATGAGAAACCGGACAGAGATGCCCTAATTCTATTAGCTCTCAACATTTCATTGGAGAGACTAGTGAATACAAAGTAGAAAACTGTCACTTTAAAAATAATAATTAAGCATCATGGCTTGTGGCTGTAGTCCCAGCTACCTGGGAAGCTGAGGCAGGAGGATCACTTGAGCCCAGGAGTTTGAGGCTACAGTGAGCTACAGTGACGTCACTGTGCTCCACCCTGGGCAACAGAGTGAGACTTGATGTCTCCCCCCCGCAAATAATAATTAAGATTAATTGATTTTCATATGCCAGCTACTTTCTAAGTGCTGTATTTTATCATTATACCAACTCTGAGAGGTAGATGGTTGGCTTTTTCCCTCCATGTTATAGGTAGGAAGACAGGTGCGTACAAGCATACTTAACTTGTTCAGGGTCACACAGCTGTAAGGTGGCAGAGCTGGGATTCAAACCCAGACCCTCTGGCTGCAGAGCCCACACTCTTAGCCACTAAGCTACACTACATAATTATTAGAAAAGAAGAGAACATCACCCATCTTTACTGGTGACGTGACGCTATTTATCGAGAAAAACCAAGAAACTAGTTTCTTTAAGAAATTAGAATTAATAAGAATTTATTGTGGCTTGCTATAAGACAAATGCACAAAAGTCAGTAGTTTTACTCTGTACTAGGAATGAGTATCTAGAAACCAAACGGGAAAAAAAATTCATTCTCAATAATGCCAAAATTAATTTGGGAATCAGTTATGTGAGAAAGTCAGGACTGTATGAAGGAAAACTGTGAAATTTTATTGAAGGATTTAAAATAACATGTGGACAAATGGAAAGATGTATTATGATTTATGGTGGGAAGACAACAGAGAAATGTCAATTAACTTAATTCCAATTAGAATCTTAACAGGGTTTGTATTTGGGGAGGTAGGGAGTTGGATGAAATCATCTTTAGCTTCATATGGAAGAATAAATGTCTAGAAAAGCCATAAAATATGAAAAAAGTGAACAGTGGGGGCAGACAGGGGAGCTTGCTTTACCAGATACCAGAATATACAATAAGCTATTACAATAAAAATCATTATGGTTTTGGCAGAGAAATAGGTTAATAGACAGTACACAGTGCATACAGAAGTGAATATATGACAAACGTGATATTTCACATAAGTGCAAAAAAGGATGGCTCATTTATTAAATGCTGACACAGTTAGTTATCTGGGGGAAAAAATTGAACCACAACATTTTCCTATATATAAAAATAAAGATATAAAAATTGATGGAATTCTAGGAGACTGTCTGTATAACATGGGTATGAGTAAGACCTTCTTAATTAGGACAGGAAGCCCAAGAGTTATGAAGTAAAAGGTGGACGTGGTTGACTATATAAAAATTAACCACTTTGTATAGAACAGATACTGTAAGCAAAGCCAATAGACAATAGAGTTGGAAGGACACATCTGCAACGCAGGTAGCAGCTAAAGGGTAATATTTATTAATATAATACACAGAGAGTTCTTATAAATCAGCAAGAAAACCATGACCCAGTAGAAAAATGGGTAAAGATATAAACAGGCCCACAAACATGAAAATGTTCAAATTCATAAGTTGATAAGGGCTACAGGTGAAAGTAACTGGGACTCCAAAAGTAAAGGAGTGGCCACACCTGTTGCCAGGAGGATACGAGGGAGAGAGAGTTTTTGTCACAAATTGTATATATGTCATGTCACATGTAAATTATTACAGTGTTTTGAAAAGCCGTTGGGCAATATCCATACAATTAAAAATATACCTTCCCTTTAATCTCATGGAAAATATAAGCACTAAAATTTAAGATTATGTGTATTAGAAATAACTCTTGGCCGCGTGCGGTGGCTCATGCCTCAAATCCTAGCACTCTGGGAGACCGAGGTAGGTGGATTGCCCAAGATCAGGAGTTCGAGACCAGCCTGAGCAAGAGCGAGACCCCCGTCTCTACTAAAAATAGAAAGAAATTATGTGGACAAGTAAAAAAATATACATAGAAAAAATTAGCCGGGCATGGTGGCGCATGCCTGTAGTCCCAGCTACTTGGGAGGCTGAAGCAGGAGGATCGCTTGAGCCCAGGAGTTTGAGGTTGCTGTGAGCTATGCTGACGCCACGGCACTCTAGCCAGGGCAACAGAGCCAGACTCTGTCTCAAAAAAAAAAAAAGAAATAACTCTTGAGCATTGTTTGAAGTGATGGCAAAAAAAAAAAGAGAGACAAATAAATGTTCATGGGGGAACTAGAGTAAATTTAGGTCCATGTGCACTATGGAATATTACGTGACTATTCTAAAGAAAGATTTAGAACTGCTGGACTAGTTGACTTGGAGTGATTTTCATGTTGTGATATTGTTAAATAAGGATACAGATAAGTAGGCAGAATATCACATTTTTGTAAGGCAAATGCTTCTTATTCCCCTCGTGTATTTGTGTATGTGATGTGTGTGCACGTGGTGTGTATTTAAGTATGGAAAGAATGTAGGAAGAGTGTACCTACCAGTTTGTTACTACCTAGTACCTGGAAGGAGGAAGATGGTTAAAAGAAAACAACGCTGCATTTGGGGAAGACACAGAAAAAGCCCAGCATTCATATCACCCAGTGCTATCACTCCACATCTCTATGCCCTGGTTTAGAAAGTGTCCCTAAGCAGAAAGCTGAGGGAATGTGGAGCTTAACTCTGGTACTTCTCCTCTCTCCAGGATCAGAAGCCTCGGCTGTCCCTGGTTCAGTACTTGAAAACTGCTTCCTTTTATATTTTGTCCAGTTTTATAGCTGTGGGACGATAAACCAGAACCAGAAGTTGAGGCCTCAATATGCCTGACTATCCAGCTCAGTGTCACCTCGATCCCTATTTTATCACTGGCCTCAAAACCCGGGTGTCAGTGGCGGACCCCATTCCAGCCACAGGCATTTTCCTCAGGCTAAGAACTTCACAGTGGAAGAATTCTCTGTGTACCCAAAGCCTAGCAGGTGCCTGGTGTACAGGAGGCGCTCAGCGAATGCAGTGTTGCTCAGCCAGCAAGAACTGACCTAATAAGCAGGGCGAACTATCATAACCCATTAAAGTTGCCTCTGTGCACCTTATCATAATCCTCCTGGTTTGATCTTCTGCTTGTCCCTGTGCAGCCCGTCTTAGAGCGGTAAGCACAGCATCTCTTTAGAACCTTAAAGCCTTGTGGCCGCCCAGGCAGAGTGGCATGGTCAGCGGAGAGAGGCTTTGGGATTGAAGTTTTAATTCACCTCTCATCAGCTTTACCGGTATAAGCCTCAGTACTTAATCCTTTTGAGCTTCCCTTTTCTATAAAGTGGGGATCACCTTTAAAACCCCAAAGTGCTGCTGTCAAGATTAAATAGGATAGTGTGTGCCAAGCTCCTAGAAGTGTGTTCAGTAACATTCAGTTATTTTGCTCCCTGTTACTCTGTTTTGTCAGGAATTCAGGTTACTCAAGAAAGCATAAGTAGTTCACATAAATAGCGGTGTGGATTGTTTTGAAAATGGCTCCCACTGCGGTCAAGCAGTTTGCATCAGGGAATATTTCTGAAGATAGGCAGACTATAATCCTACATGAGTTAATAACAAGTAATGATGCTTCCTTGTGACTGGGGACGGGGCTCCCACTTCCTGTGCCCATCAGCCCTGCTCACGTGGCCTGAATCCCACGTGGTCACTGTCCCCTGAGTCACAGCGAGTGCTGCCAGGCAAAGGTGACTGAGCCAGATCCTTCCCAGAGCCTTGCAGGGCTGGAGTGTTTGGCAGCCTCGTCATTAGACCTGTTTTTCAACTTGAAGGGAGAATATACTGGCTGCATGTTTGTATTTCCTGACAAAAGCAGCCATTGACGTCAAGAGTTACCTCTGTTAAGAAGTTACACCTGTGTGTTTTTCTAGTCTTTGGCCTTGCACATTGTTGGGCTTCAGAGAATATTATTTTTACCAGTTTTGAACTGAAATATATCATCATGTTAAATCTGTACAGCACTTTAATGTTTTCAAAACATTTCATATATATTCTTTTATTTTACCCTTTTAACAACCTTGTGAATGAGCCATTTCAGCTGCATCCCTATTTTGTGAGAACACTGAGGCTCCGATATGCACATGACTTGCCTTGTGTCGCATGGGTCTGAAGCAGTGGCTCCAGGCTCCTGACCTCGCCCAGCACCTGTCCCACTGTGCTGGGGTGCCTGGGGTGCTCGGGTAGAGGTGGGAGCAGGCTTATGAGAAATGCCCCTGATCACACCACTGTTGTCTTCCTCATCACCTCTGGGTTTCAGGTAATGAGAAGCATTCCTCCTCCCCTGGAAATACCAGGCGGATTGCACTGGAGTTTTATGATGAGAGCCAAAGGCCTTCTACATGCACAGTCCTTCTCCTTTATCAAGCCTTCACGTTTCATAATCTGAAGACCTACACTGAACACTTGTGAGGAGAGAGAGAGAAGAGGAGGGAGGAAGTGGGACAGCCATCCTGTTGCCCAGGAGGTGTCTGAATGGACCTGTGCTCTGATGGCTCCAGCCAACCTCAGGTTGCTGCCCCAGCCCAAAGAGGACACGCACATGTCCCTTCTGGAATGCTCAAGTCCAGCTTTTAGTTGTGGACTTAGGAGGGAGACATGGGGAAGATTTGGCAGGATCTGTTTGTAGAGACCCTGCAGATGCTCATCAGTGATTCTCAGTAACTGAACCTCTATTGGCAAAACCTACAACTATCCAGTTGTAGCTGTTGGCCCAGTGGGTAAAGCAGCCTTAAAGTATTTTCATTTTCCTGCCCTCAAATGGCATGGTACTCCTCTTCCTTTCCCTTCCTCCCTCCCTTCTTTGCTTAATTCTAAAAAATAGGGACTGATTTTCTCCTTAAGATTGGAAGATTCTGGCCTGGTGCAGTGGGCTCACACCTATAATCCCAACACTCTGGGAGGCCAAGGTGGGAGCACTGCTTGAGGTCAGGGATTTGAGACCAGCCTGGGCAATAGGGAGACCCCATCTCTACAAAAAATAAGAAAATCAGTTGGGTGTGGTAGTGGCCTGTGCCTGTAGGCCCAGCTACTCAGGAGGCTGAGGCAGGAGGATTGCTCAAGCTTAGCAGTTGGAGTTTGCAGTGAGCTATGATCACACCAGGCAACAGAGTGAGACCCTGTCTAAAAAAAAAAAAAGAGTGTAGAGAGTAGTGTAATATAATTCACTCGAATCCACAGGGACCATGTTCATTGAGGACCAACCATGTGCACAGTATAGGGCTGCAACTGTTACTGTGTTGTCATTCATAGTTATAGATGGTAAAAGTATGATAATCCTACTGAATGATAACTTGCTAGCTTTGTGGCCCTAGTGAAGTTACTTCAACTCTCTGTGCCCCAGTTTCCTTATTTATTAATGAGGAAAATAATAGTCCCCACCTCATAGGTTTGTTGTGAAGATTAAATGCTTAGAGAAAATGCAAAGTGCTCAGAGAAATGTCTCGTGTAAAGTAAATGCTTTGTGAATATTAGCCATTATTATATAATTGAATCAATGTTGTTATGTACCAAGCTGTCATTGAATTATATCAGTGTTAGCTGTTGCTACTGTCATCTTCATTATTATTATATTTCAGACGTGTGAGCTTTGGAAATTAAAATCTTTTTTTTTTTGAGACAGAGTCTCACTCTGTTGCCCTGGCTAGAGTGAGTGCCGGGGCGTCAGCCTAGCTCACAGCAACCTCAAACTCCTGGGCTCAAGCAATCCTCCTGCCTCAGCCTCCCGAGCAGCTGGGACTACAGGCATGCGCCACCATGCCTGGCTAATTTTTTCTATGTATATATTTTTAGCTGTCCAGATAATTTCTTTCTATTTTTTTAGTAGAGACGGGGTCTCACTCTTGCTGGTCTTGAACTCCTGACTTTGAGCGATCCACCCACCTCGGCCTTCCAGAGTGCTAGGATTACAGGCGTGAGCCACCGCGCCCGGCCTGGAAATTAAAATCTTTGAAGATACGAATTTGATAGTTTAAGTTTTGGTCTTTTACAATTATATAAAGACAAACATTTTTAATTTTAGACTGTAGAAATTCAGTTTCCAATATCTTTAATTTATGTCTTAAAACTATAAATTAGGTATCCTTGTCTATTTTAATTCAGTGCCTTTTTAATTCATATGCCAGTTGATTATTTAAAAGATTCTAAGGACTAAAGCCAAAATCTGAACAGTTTAATCTGTTATCTCTATGGAAAGTTCCTTTAGGAAAAATAGTTTTTTACTTGTTAAATCATGTGTTTTTGAAAATTAACTTGTTCTTAAATTATGTAAGTAAATTGTTTGAAGTAAGTCTTGAAAATAAGCTCTTGACCTTCCCTGTGGAGAGGTGGAGTTTGCAAGACATGAGAGTAATTTGGAAGGGGCTCAGTTATAATGCTTGCATATCTTTGAAAAAGGAGGAAAAAAACAAACATTTTTAGCAATGCTTATTTTGAGGTGCTTGAAGTTGTAACCTCATTAATCTTATATTAAATAACAAACTATTATTGGACTATTACTAAAATAATAACAGTTGTTATAAAATTCAGACAGTTTAGCTAATAACATTTTAGAATTCTTTCTTGGTCACTCTTAAAATACTAGGAAATAAGCCATAAATCTGGTTTTAATACAGAGCATGGTATTAGAGATAGTCATTATTTAACCTTAGCATTCATAGTTATTTGCCCAAAAATGTGATCATCTTCATTATTTAAGTAATTGATAATATATTTAATATATAATCCTTTTCCTGTGAAAAAGAATTTTAAAACATTAATTATTAAGCAGAGATCTCAATCTACTACGCTATGATTCCTAGAGAAAGCCTTTTTACGCAGCAATTTCATGTAACATCATCCTGATGTTGGTTCTCTGTGTTGTTGTGTTCACTTCACTATTTCTGTTTTCAGTGATTTAGCCCTGCGGAATTGTTTTCTTACCTCTGACTTAAACGTTAAAGTGGGAGATTATGGAATAGGATTCAGCAGGTACAAGGTAAGCCAAAGATTTAAATGTTGTCTCTTTAATCTGAATTAATTTCGATTGTGAAGTTGTAATATCACAGAAATGCCTCTCTGCTTTTGGAGGAGAGAGAGGGGCAAGAGTCTTGGTTGTGATGCCTTTCTGGAGAGGGGTTTGTTGCAGTCATTTTCATGGCAGTATTGGCTTCTGTTGAGTGGTTTATCTACATCAGTGGCTTTATGCCCAGTGTTTTGTGACGGCTTTCCAAGTGCTTTGTTTAAAATGATTTATAAACAGTGTAATTGATATAGTCTGATGGTTCATAGTAAATTTTAGAATGAACATGTGAGCAGTAATAGTTACTATTACTTGTATAATAAAATATACATTCCATATAAATGTTTCTCCATTATGTGGTCAGTAAAATTTCAGCTCAGATTCACTAAGCTTGATTTAGGTTTTTTAACTCTGTCATAAATATATCCCCGAAGAAAACAAGGGAAGTAGATGAGATTTTCATTTGTGTGTGTTTTTGTAGCCTGACTGAATGAGGTAGCATGATGTGGGGCAGAGAAGGAGATTGTCTACATAGTGGCTCTAGTGTCTTGAGCATTTGCTATATATCAAGCATTTAGAAATACTTGCCTGTATTATCTCATTTAATCCTCATCGCAAAGGTAGGTAGTTTGTATTATCCTCATTTTACAGATAAGGAAAAAGACTTCACATAGTTGTGCTTACCCAGAGTCGCATAGGTGGTGGTAGAACGGAGAACTTACAACCCAGTCTGTTGGATTCTAAAGCCTACAGTCTTATTCATTAACCAGCATCTCTATTCAGTGCGTAAGGCCTAGTATATTTTAAAAGATGTTTTGCTCAGTCTGCGTTGCATGCATCAGACACGGCGTACCTTCTTTTTCCTGGAAGGATGACTTAGCAGGCATTCATGGCTGAGAGACCGACTCATGAAGCCCAGGAGGCTTCAGAGAAACTCCTTACTCACCTTCTGCCCAGAAGGTCTCTCTTCATGCCCACTTTTTTTTTCCTGGTTTGTTTTTTGGGTATATGTTTTCTGAGAATGCTCTGGAATTAAATCATTGAGCTCACTGAAAGTATCATTCCATTCAAAATTCTGTATGCTTTCTAACAAAACAGGAGGATTACATTGAAACAGATGATAAAAAAATTTTCCCTCTGCGATGGACTGCTCCAGAATTAGTAACCAGCTTTCAAGACAGACTACTAACTGCAGATCAAACTAAGTATAGTAATATTTGGTATGTATTGGTTTACCATTTTATTAGACTTTTGTTTGGCAAAGTCCTAACTTCTTTCTCTTTGAGTAATTTCTTAAGGGAAAGTAATGGTATAAGATGTAGGAACAAAAGAGTACCTGATGGTGTGAAAGAGACCATTGAAAGACATGATTGCAATGATATAATTAACTGTCTTTCTTATCCATTTTCCTTTGCAAAAGCAGGAACCAAGTCTGTTTTATATTCTGTGCCTCCTACAGGGCCTGGCATATAAAAGATGTTTAATACATATTTATTGAAGTGAATGAACCGAAAAGGGGTTTGTACTATTACTTAATACTGTGATTTATAGGGGCCAGTTTAATGGAAGCTAAAGAGATGTATCTAAATCTTTGTCTAACAATTTCTATCACAACCTTCTTAATTTATAGCTCTTTTTTTTTTTTTTTTTTTTAATAGAGACACAGAGTCTTACTCTTTTGCCAAGGCTGGACTGCAGTGGAGCAATCATAGCTCACTGCAGCCTCAAACACCTGGGTTCAATTAGTCCTCCTGTCTCAGCCTCTCGAGTAGCTGGAACTACAGGCACGTGCCACCATGCCCTGATAATTTTTAAAAAATTTTTTTAGAGATGGGGTCTCTGTGTTGCCCAGGCTGGTCTCAAACTCCTGGGCTCAAGTGATCCTTCCACCTTGGCCTCCCAAAGTGCTGTGATTACAGGTGCGAGCCACCATGCCCTGGCCTATAGCGATATTTTTTGTGCTCTTGTTCTTTTTCTGTTTTCTTTTTCTCTTCTTGCCTTCTTTTGGATTGATTTCTTTAAAACAAATTTTTTTTTGCTTTTTTTGTCTTTAATTGACATAATTTATATATATATTTATAGGATACAGTGTTATATTTTGATACATGTATACAATGTGTAATGATCCAATCAAGATAATTAGTATATCCATCACCTCAAACATTTATCATTTCTTTGTGTTGGAAACATTCCAAATCTCTTGTAGCTATTTGAAAATACACAATAAATTGTTGTTAATTATAGTGCCCTATAGTGCTATAGAACACTAGATGATTTTCCTCCTGTCTAGCTGTAATTTTGTATCTGTTAACCAACCCCTTCCTATCCCCTCTCCCCCAACCCTTCCCGACCTCTCGTAACCACTATCTGCTCTGTACTTCTGTGACCAACTTTTTTAGCTTCCACATGATTGACACAGTTTGATTCCTTTCTCTTTCTCCTTTGGGTATCTGCTCTCCCAGTGAGTTTTATATTTTTGCATGTTTTCATGATGGTAGTTACCGCCTTTCTTTTTCAGATGTAGGACTCCTCGAGCATTTTTTTTGTAAGGCCAGCCTAGTGGTGATGAAGTCCTTCAGTTTTTGCTTGTCTAGGAAAGACTTTATTTTTCTTTCATTTCTCAAGGATAGCTTTGCTGGGTATGATATGCTTGACTGGCAGTTGTTTTTTGTTTTTGTTTTTTTTTTCCTTTTAGCACTTTGAATATATTATCTCATTCTCTCTTGGCCCATAGAGTTTCTGCTGAGAAATCTGTGTTAGTCTAATAGGAACTCCCTTAGACTTGATGCTTTTCTCTTGCTATTTTTATTTTATTTTTCAGGAGAGGGTTTTGCTTTGTCACCCAAGCTTGAATGCAGTGGCACAATCATAGCTCACTGTAGCCCCAAACTCATGGGCTCAAGTGATCCTCCTGCCTCACCTCCTGAGTAGCTGGGACTATAGGCACATGACACCATGTACAGCTGATTTTTTAATTTTCTGTAGAGACAAGGTCTCGCTATGTTGCCCAAGCTGGTCTCAAACTCCTGTGCTCAAGCAATCCTTCTGCCTTGGCTTCTTTAAGTGCCAGCAATACAGGTGTGAGCTACCACCTGGCCCATTTTTAGAATTCTCTCTTTGTCTTTGACCTTTGACACTTTGACAATAATGTGCCTCTGAGAGGACCTTTTTAGGTTGAATCTATTTGGGGACCTTTGAGCTTCCTGGATCTGTCCATATCTCTCCCAAGACTTGGGAATTTTTCAGCTGTTATTTTCTTAAGTAGGTTTTCTGTGCCTTTTCCTGCCTCTCATATATTTATTTGCTTAATGGTGTCCCGTAAGTCCTGTAGGCTTTCTTCATTCTTTTTCATTCTTTCTTCCTTTTTTTCCCTCTGGCCGGGTAATTTCTAACAACCTGTCTTCAAGTTCAGAGATTCTTCTGCTTGATCTAGTCTGCTATTGAAGCTCTCCATTGTATTTTTTATTTCATTTGTTGACTTCTTCAGCTGTAGGATTTCTGTTTGGCCACCGGGCCAGGGTGCTTTGGTGGCAGCTTAGCCTCAGGAACGGAAGAGTTCTAGCTCCAAGATGATGTAGCACAGGATGCAGCACAGCTGCATGGGCCACAGGGGGCAGGGCACAGTGTCGGCACCTTCTCTGGAGGGGACGCAGCCATGTGGACTTAGTGCTTGTGAGGACTGTAGGGGACCCCAGTAGTGAGGACTGTGAGTCCAGGGTGTTACTGGGGGCTGCTGAGGTCCTCTTGCTTACCTTTCCCCTCAAGGAGACATTCCTCCTGGTTCCCAGCTGATCTTGCTAGGGGACAGGATGGTGGAGGGCAGGCATTTCCTTCTCTTCTCTGTGTGGCTGTCTTGAGTGTCTGTGCTCGCCAGGGTTTCTGTTACTCCTTCGATGTATTCCAGTTCTCTGCTTTAGTTATTTTGTCAAAATGTAGTTGTTCATTGGTTGTTTGGCTATCTTTGTGGGGGAATAGTGCCAGGGACTGCAAGTCGGCCATCTTGCTGACATCGGTATCTGCATTAATTTGTTTTTTATTGTTTTTTCCTCTTAGTTTGGGAGCTACATACTCTATTCCTATACTTTTATTAGCTACCCTAGAAATTACAGCTTTCATATACTTCACCTACCTCAACTTAATATTAGTTCATATCTTAACCCTCCTTATGAACAATACAAGGACCTTAGAACACTTTAACTCAGTACATCACACCCAAACGCACACACACGCACACAGTTATATGTTATTATTGTTGGGTATTTTAAGTTTTTCTTTTAACATCCCAAGATACTGTTTTTAGCATCAATGTTCTTTTTAGATTTATCCACATAATCAAACCACTTTGCTCTTCATTACTTTTTTTTTAATCTCAGACCTTCCATCTGGGACCACTTCCCTTTGGCCTGAAGTGTATCCTTCAGAACTGCCTTTAATGAGGGTCTGCTGATAATAGACTCAGTTTTTTGTAGGTCCGAACATACCTTCATTTTGTCATTCTCGAAGTATATTTTTACTTGATGACTTTTATTTTCTCTCAGTGTATTCTACTGACTTCCGTTATTGCTTTTGATAATTCAGCTCGCTGTAATCCTCCTAAGTTCTTTGAGGTAATGTGACTTTTTCTCTCTGGCTGCCTTTAAAATCTTCCCTTTATCTTTTTTCTTTTTTTTAATAGTTTCACTGTGATGTGTGTGGGTGTGGATTTAAGTTTTTTTTGCTTGGAATTTACTTGGTTTTTCAAATCTGTAGGTTAGTGTTATTTATTGGTTTTGGGAAATTCTTAGCCCTTATCCTTTAAATATTGCCTCTGCCTCCTTTTCTCTCCTTCTGGAAGTCTAATTAGACATGTGTTATAGCATCTTGCTTTATCTCCTGTCTCTCAGTCTCTCTCACGTATTCTGTCTCTTTGACTCTCTGCCACATTCTAGATAGTTTTTCAGACTTAGACTCTGGCCACTAATTTCTCTCTCTTCAGCTATGTCTATTCTTCTGTTAAATCTATTAAGTTTTATAATTCCATTATTGACTTTCTAGTTTTAGAAGATATTTTTTATTTTAAAAATTTGTCACAGTGTTTTTTATTATTGGATTATGATCTATGTTAGATAATTCCGCTAACTATAGTCTTGATCCTGCTGCTTCTTGATGGTTCCTTGTTTCCTCTGGGACTTTTTTGTGTTGAGGATTCTTGGAAATGTAGAATCGAGGTACGTTCCTCCAGAGAAGATCTATCTATATTTGTTTCTCCTGGGTACCTGGGGGTCCTGCCATGTATAGGGCCCTATACGAGGCCAGGGCGTTACATATTCAGCTTGAGACTTTATGAACCACTCAGGTGATGTTAATTTGGGCTGCAAATCCAGGTAAAGGCCAACTCTGTGGTTACAATTTCTTTGGGCCCTGCCCCCTTACACATACAGTCAGTTTCCGCCCTCACAGCACCTCAGTGCTAAGGCAGCTTGCCTCCCTGCCCGTGAAGGGAGGCAGGGGTGGGTTTATCCCTACCTTGAGGTCTCTCAGTGAGCCTTCTTACCTTGGGCCTATCACCCCCATCAAGCCTTGGAAACCACAAACACAGAAGCCCAAGGTCTGTTCTTCAGCAAAAGCCTCAAAGGAGGTTTTAGTGTTCTGCTTAGTTCTCCAAGTTCTAGATTTTTGTCCTTGTAACTCCCTCCATTCTTATCCACTCTTAGATGCCTTTAAGAAGATGCTTTTTATGCTTCATCCAGCATTTTTATTGTCCTTAGTGGGAGGATTGAGCTGGCAATATAACCTGCATTCCCAGAGACAGAGCCAGCCCTCATGCTGACGGTTTGAGCAGTCACTAGTGGCAGTGCCAGGTCATGCCAGGGGCAAAGGCCGCACTGCCTCGTGCCGGGTTGAATGAGAGGGACCTCACTCAGAGAGTTTGGGGGTAAAGAGGGGATAAGAGCTAGAGGACAGTTTTCCTCCCAGAAGAAAGAGGCTCAATGGTATTAAGGAGGCACTAGCCCGTGGGAGGGGAGGAGATGAATCCGAGGCAGAAGAGGTGATAATGCAGTGATCCCAGAGGATCCCTGCGTGGCAGAGAATGCAGAGCTCCAGGAGAGAGACATGCAGGGAAGATGCTAAGAGGCAATGGGGTGGGGCTGGGGAAGCCTGTGCTTCCTGTTCTGTGCAGAGTAGGGGGCAGGTAGTGGCTAGGGAGGGGTTTGGTTTGTGGATAGGCCTTACTGGGGGTGGGAAAGGGAGCTAAATCAGGGATTTGGAGAAATTGAGATGGGCAGAGTTACCTACCACCTTTGTGGTCTTTAGTATTTCATGGAAATTTCTTATTTTTCTCGGTCAAATTGTAAACTCATTTGAGCGGCATTATCAAAAAGCTCCGCAAGGTGCTCCAATAGGACATTAACACTACCTTAAGCTTCTTTTGTACAAAAAATGCTCATCTACCCCTAGCAATTCTGTGCCAGGGAAGAGAAAGCACTTCTTACTTTCTAAATTAGATTGGGAGGTTTGGGTCCTTTTATTTCCTTTGATAGAAATGATCTCTCAACTTAGATACTGAATATGCTGACTTTTTTCACTTATTTGTGAAAGCAGTGTAAGAGAATTTAAAGTTGTGTTATACGATGTCAAATAAATTATTGATTATTCGATACAGTTTGTTATTCACATAAGCATCCTGGTGGGTATTGATCAAAGTCATGTAAACCACAAATGGATGGATGTCAGAATCACTAGGGAGCTTTTTAAAAACACAGTTTCCTAGATCATACCTGGATCTACCAACTAAGAGTCCTCGGGTGGACCCCAAATACCAATGTGTTTGTTGAAAGCTTCCCAGATGACACGGATGACCAGCCAGGCTTGGGAGCATTGCAATAAATAGGAGAGTATAATGCAGGACAGAGGCAGTAAGTGGCGGAGAGGAAGTACAGGGACCACGTAGAGGAAAGGACAAGCACTCCGTCTAACCCGAGCAACAGAGGCCATGTCCGTGGGGGCAGAGCACAGGGTTGTGAGAGCAGGCTGGGCGAGGACGAAGAAGGGGCGTTCCTGCTGTGTGAGGCCACCCTGGGGGCCTCAGAGGCTCAGGCAGGTGGCCTCCCCTCTCCTGGCACAGAGACAGCTGCCAGAGTGCTAGGCCACCCCTGCGTGATAGCAGGAAAACCCGGAATGCTGAGGAGTAGCTAAAATAAGAAATGCGTGGGTCTAATAGGGAAGAGATTTTTTTTCCCACATAAAGATTTCTTTTGATATTTTTTGGCATCTACCACTGTTGTGAATGAGCTTTTTTCCCACCAAAACCCCCAGAATTTAGGCTGTTTATCTTGTCTGTAGCCATTCTGCCGAAGTCTTGAAACATTCTAATGGCCTTTCACATAATTTCTTGAATTTTTCAAGTTGACAGTCATATTAACCTCATCTCTGTAATTATGCCTGTCATCTGTTTTGTATTTTTTTCGTTGGCCAAAACTTCTAGAGTGGTATTCAGTAGTAATGTGAGGAGGCATTTTTGTCTTCCTTATTTTAATGGAAATGCCTCTTTTTTGTTACCGTGATATTGATTATTGGTTTTGGAGCTATTTTACTGTGTTAAAGAACTGTCTTATTATTAATAATCTTCAGTACATACCTCGTCCTTGACATTACTGACCATATAAATAACAATGTGGGTGTTAAAAATTTGACATCTAAAGGGAGAGAGAAATAACCATGTTCTTTTTCCAACAGGTCCCTGGGTGTGACACTTTGGGAGCTTTTTGATAATGCTGCTCAACCATATTCCAACCTTTCCAACTTAGATGTCCTCAATCAAGTCATTAGAGAGAGAGACACAAAGCTCCCCAAGCCCCAGCTGGAGCAGCCTTATTCTGATAGATGGTTGGTAACTTCATGTTCTCTGGGTTCTATTTTGTTATCTTCACTGTGAAGATGCTGTGAAATGTCCTGAAAACACAAAAATGTGGTGGTATTTCTTCGTTTCCTCTTTCACCACGCTGTCACCATGAACTGAAGTCCTTCGTGTGGTTGGCAGTGATTAAGGTGTAGAAACTTGTGGGGTGTTGAGTTTCCTTCGGGGTCCTTGTAAAGTCTTTTCTTATTTTAAAACAATTTATTATCGTTCCATTAATTACCTCTCCTGTGCTGCTAGGTATGAAGTTTTGCAGTTCTGTTGGCTGTCGCCAGACAAGAGACCAGCAGCGGAAGACGTGCACAGACTGCTAACTTACCTGCGCATGCAAAGCCAGCGGGACTCGGAAGTTGACTTCGAACAACAGTGGAACGCTCTTAAGCCAAATACGAACAGCAGAGATGCTTCCAGCAATGCTGCTTTCCCAATCCTTGACCATTTTACTCGGGATCGGCTGGGCCGTGAAATGGAGGAAGTCCTCACCGTGACCGAGACGAGCCAAGGACTGAGCTTTGAGTACGTCTGGGAGGCGGCGAAGCATGATCATTTCGATGAGCACAGTCGGGGCCACCCAGACGAAGCCTTGTCCTACACAAGCATCTTCTATCCAGTTGAAGTGTTTGAGAGCTCCCTTTCCGATCCTGGGCCTGGGAAACAGGATGACAGTGGCCAGGATGTCCCCCTGAGGGCCCCCGGAGTGGTTCCTGTTTTTGATGCTCACAACCTTTCTGTGGGAAGTGACTATTATATCCAATTAGAAGAAAAAAGTAGTAGCAACTTGGAGCTTGATTACCCTCCTGCGCTGCTCACGACAGAAATGGACAATCCCGAAAGGATGGGTGCGGAGCCACCCCAGGGTGCAGCGCATAGGAGCCTGGAATTAGAGGAGTCTAGTACCGACGAGGACTTCTTCCAAAGCAGTACGGACCCCAAAGATGCGAGCTTACCTGAGGACGTACATGTTCCCAGTGGCCCTGAGAGCCCTTTCAACAGTATATTTAATGATCTGGACAAATCGGAGGATTTGCCCAGCCACCAAAAAATATTTGACTTAATGGAACTAAACGGCGTTCAAGCTGACTTTAAGCCTACCACTTTAAGTTCAAGTTTGGATAACTCCAAAGAGTCTGTAATAACTGACCACTTTGAAAAGGAAAAGTCCCATAAGCTTTTTGACTGTGATCCTCTTTGTCTGTCAGAAAATCTTATGCACCAAGATAATTTTGATCCATTGAATGTTCAAGAATTGTCAGAAAACTTTTTATTTCTTCAAGAGAAAAACTTACTAAAAGGCTCATTGTCTAGCAAAGAACATGTCAGTGATCTTCAAACAGAGCTTAAGAATGCTGGTTTTACTGAAACTATATTAGAAACTTCACCTAGAAACTCTTTAGATACCGAGCTTAAGTTTGCTGAAAATAAACCAGGCTTTACTTTGTTACAGGAAAACCTCGGCGCAAAGGGCAAAGATACGGACGTTGTGCTCACAGACAGCACTCCAAGCGCCTCGTTGCTGTCCTCCCCGGAAGTGCAGGTACCTCCTACCTCACTCGAAACAGAAGAAACGTCTCACAGTGTACCTCCAGGTTCATTCTTGCACCAGGGAGAAACCAAACCCGCATGTTTAGATGTCAGTGTCTCTGAGGACTGTCTCTGCCAGGACGTCAGTGCAGACACTGGGACTGTCCCAGTTGAAATTCTCTCAACTGACGCCAAAACTCACAGCGTTGGCGACGGGTCCCAGGACTCGACTCGCCAAGGCGAAGAGACCTTGGGAGTAACCAAAAGTGAGTCAGTTGTTGATATTCTTCCTAGTAAAGTGAGTATAGGGAGTAGTCATCCTGAATTAGGACAGAACTTACAAAATAAACCGTTTTCAGAAGACCGTCATAGTAATAGTTTGCTGGAGAAAAACTTGGAAGCTGTGGAGACTTTAAATCAGCTCAATTATAAAGATGCTACAAAAGAAGCAGGCTTGGTGTCCGCCCTTTCCTCGGACTCTACCAGTCAAGACAGCCTCTTAGAAGACAGCTTGTCAACACCCTTTCCGGCCTCGGAGCAGTCGGTGGAAACCCCAGACTCCTTAGAGTCAGTGGATGTCCATGAGGCGTTACTGGATTCTTTAGACTCTCACACTCCTCAGAAACTCTTGCCCCCTGATAAGCCAGCAGACAGTGGCTACGAAACAGAGAACTTGGAGTCGCCTGAGTGGACTTTGCACCCTGCTCCCGAGGGTACCTCCAACTCAGACTTGGCCTCAGTGGGTGACGGCGGTCAAACCAGTTTGCCTCCCAACCCGGTCATTGTCATCTCAGATGCAGGCGATGGCCACAGAGGTACCGATGTGACTTCACAGACTTTTGCACCTGGCTCCCAGAGTTCATATCGAGACTCAGCATACTTCTCAGATAATGACTCTGAGCCCGACAAAAAGTCTGAGGAGGTCCCAGGAACCTCCACGTCAGCCTTGGTGTCAGTACAGGGCCCATCCCTGCCCGAGCCAGTCAGCCCAGAGCAGAATCCTGATGCCGAGGGTAGTTTCCTGGAAAGCACAGAGAGCCAGCTGGCTCAGAGTTGTCTGCCTGCTTTGCAGAATTCCAGTCACCTGGAATTAAGAGAAACGCTGGAGCCACCACAGGCTGATGTTTCCAAACAGATGCATCCTGCAGACGACGAGGCTGGCAGTCCCTTGAGTTTGCTGCATCCAGAACTTAGCAGCAGCGATGACTTTGAGACACAGGAAGATTGCCCCTGCACCCTCACTTCCACCGGAACCAATACTAATGAACTCCTCGCGTATGCAAGTTCGGCAGTGGATAAGTCCCTAAGCGGCCACTCCGACAGCCCCAAGTTGAAGGAGCCAGATATCGAGGGGAAATACCTGGGGAAGCTCGGTGTGTCGGGGATGCTCGACCTCTCTGAGGACGGGATCGACGCGGACGAGGAGGACGAAAACAGCGACGATTCTGATGAGGACCTGAGGGCCTTCAACCTGCACAGCCTCAGCTCCGAGTCAGAAGAGGAGACTGAGCACCCTGTGCCCGTGATCCTCAGCAATGAGGATGGGAGACACTTGCGCAGTTTGCTGAAGCCCTCGGCAGCCGCGGCCACCGACCAGCTACCTGATAGCTGGAAGAAAGAAAAGAAGGCGGTCACGTTTTTTGATGATGTCACAGTTTACCTGTTTGACCAGGTATCTGTTACCTCTAAATTATATATACATACACATACACAAGAATTCCAAAACGTGATTAGGAAATTGAATGTAGTCTGGTTTTTAATTGCTGTTCTGAGGCAACAGATTGTGATTACTCAAAAAAAGCGATTTGGGGTTGGTTGCAGTTCCAAGAATATGCAGAAATGTGGTTTGCACAGGAAATTCCTATTAAATTAAGGGAAGGAGACCTGGGTGCTCTCCCTGGGTCTCCTCGCAGAGTCCTACTGAAACTAGTTACCCTTTACAGACCAAATTTTTAGAATCTGACATTGGCAATAGTACCCAACACTTGGGTGCAGGCCTGGAACAGTCTCTGGCGCACAGCTCTGGAGATAGGCCGGCCAGCAGCAGCCCCTGCGGTGTGTGTCTGGAGGGTGGGACGTGCGCACAGCAGGAGAGTCTGTGGTCCTTCTGGCCTGTCCCTTGCCCCTGTCCTCTTTGCCTGCTTGGAGCAGACAGTTAGTGTACCCTGCTCAGAGGCACAGGCTTAAGCTCCTTTAACAGCTTATAATTTGGGCATTTTTTTAATGTTCTTTTTTTTTACCAGCCTTTGTAGCCTTTAATTTGCTTCTTGCATCAGCTGGATTGTGAGTAAACTCAGCTGTGGGACATAGGGATGGGGTCCCATCACATCCCAAAATGTGTGGGAGTCCTTGGTATCTCCTTCATGGCGCTTGCCCTCCCCTTTCTCTTAGTTCTTGGAACCAAGACCTTGGTCTCTCAGCCCCTGCATAGCACAGTCCCTCTCAGGCCCACAGCCCTGTGTCCTGAGCACGGTTCCACCTCCTTCCTGGCAGATCCGTGTCTCCCTTTCTGTTGCACGGTACTTTATGCTTTGTTGTTTTTCTGTGTTTTGTTCACTTTTATGTTTATGATGTTTCTCAAAAAAAATCCTTAAATTAGCCACATTTGTACTACAGCATATATTGAGGGGAGGTGGACATTTAAAAAAAGAAGGGTAGCTTCTTGGGCTCAGCTGGACCCCTGGAACCTGAATCTGTGAGAGGGCCCAGGAGGCTGCCTTCCTCTTTTCCTTCCCGTGGTGCTTCTTACACACATCTGAGCTCGAGAACCTCTGAGCTCAGGGCGCCTAGGAAGGTGTGGTGCCATTTTCTACAAAGAGTGGAAGGGAGAAGAGGTCACCTGTGTTCTGTTACCAGTGCATCCCAGTAGGTCATTCTCCACTATCTCTGTGAATTTGAATTGTAGTTACATTTCTGCACTGGTCGGGGCGATCCACAGGTGGGACAGAACTTTAAACTGTTTGGTGAGCTGCTCGGGAGTCCAGAGTCCAGCTGGAGTAGTGAGATGGACACAGCCCCAGGGGAGGCAGTGGGCAGAGGAAGCTCCTGGGGCTCCAGGAGGCTGGACTCACAAGCGCTTCTTTGTGGAGCATGTCACGTTTTGTTTGCTGGGTTTACGAGACAGGACAGAATTGCAAAAGATTAAGAGTCATGAAGGGTATGCCAGTGACAGGAGATCAAATGCGAGACACACCTAATAGATGTGAGGCTTTGACCCAGGGGTTAGTGTGATAGAGAAAGTCAGAAAGTGGCTTAAGGCCAGAGTAAAATCCTGAAAATCTGATGATCTAAAATTAGTTTTCTTATGTGTCTCATGCAGTTTGCCTTGGAGCGACAGCTACCAACCTTTCCAAGCTGATGATTGATGGTTTTCTCTTGCTCCTACTTCGTAACTTAATGAGCTTTTTGATGTAGTTTAGTTTTTAAGTAGTTTAAGTATCTTAGCTGCAGAGTTTTTACTGAGTGTTCGTGGGTTTTCGGCAGCATTGTGCCTTGGTTGTGTCACTAATTTGTTAGTTTAGCGAATAGTTAAACAACACTTACTATGTGTGAAGCAACATTCTCATGAAATCACAGCCAGGTTGGTGAACAGTCTGTTGGTGCTGACACCTTTATACACAAGTTCTTGTATTTCTTCCCCATGCAGGGGTGGTTGTCATGCATCTTTACGGAGAGGACCCTGAGGCTCAGAGAAGTTAGACCTTGCAGAGGAATAGAGGCCCAGTGAGTAGTGGTGCCAGGACTTGCGCTGAACTTTTCACCACCCAGCCCTGCAGCCTCTGGCATGGGCCTTTAAAATCTGAAGCATCTGGTTGACTTTTAGCTCTTACATTGTTTTTCTTGGATACACTGTTCTTGAGGCAAAAGTAGTTGGTAACGATGCTTACCCTCCTGAGCTTTTGAGGAATAAACATCCTTGGGCTCCCCCCAGGTATTTTTGTTGGTTTTGTTTTGTTTGTTTTTGTCACTGTCTTTGGTTTTGGTATCAGAGTAATGCTGGTCCAAGAAAATGAGTTGGGAAGTATTTCTTTCTCTTACAGTTTTTGGAAGAAAGATTTGTAGATCTTTCCAAAGAATCGTTTTGGTTTCGTGGATTTTTTTTTCTTTATTGGTTTTTTTTTCTTTTCAATTTCATTGATTTCTGCCTTATCTTTATTGTTTCCTTTCATCTGCTTGCTTTGGATTTATTTTGCTTTTCTTTTGTAGACTCTTAAAAGCTTAGGATTTGAGACCTTCTTTTCTAATATCAGCATTTTAATGCTATAAATTTCCCTCTTCCTACTCCTTTAGCTGCATCCTACACAATTTTTAATGTGTTGTATTTTCACTTTCAGTCAGCTGAAATTACTTTTTAAATTTTCCCTAAGACTTCCTCTCTCTACCTGTCTCATTCTATTTGACATGAATTTCTTGTAGGTAGAATATACTTGGATGGGGTTTTTAAAATTTATTCTGAAAATCTTTTAGTGGTATGTTTAGACCATTTACATTTAATAAATTATTATGTTTGGATTTAGGTATACCATTATATTCTGTTCGTTCTTCTGGTTCTTATTTCTTTCCTTCCTCTTTTCTTTCTTCTTTTAGGTAATTTGAACATTTTTAGTATTGCATTTTAATTTATCTATTGTGTTTTTTACTGTGTATTTTCTCTTTGTGTAGTTTTATAGTGGTTATTCTAGAGATTACAGTATACATACTTTTCACAATCTACTTAGAATCAATATTTTACCATTTCAAATGGAATGTAGAAACCTTTCTACCATATAGGCCTTTGACCCTCCCTCCCTATCTTGACACTGTCTTGTTTATTACATACACATGCACTGATAACTCATCAGACAGTGTAATATGTTTTACTTTAATCATCAAACATTTTTTTTTTAGAGACAGGGTCTTGCTCTGTTGCCCAGGCTGGAGTGCAGTGACTCAGTCATAGCTCCCTGCATCCTTGAACTCCTGGCCTCAACTGACCCGCCTACCTCAGCCTCCTGAGTATAGCTAGCACTTGCCACCATAGCGGGCTCAAACATCAAACATATTTTAAGACACTCAAGAGGAAACAAATAGTATTATATGATTGACCCTTGAACAACATGAATTTGAACTGCATGGGTCCACTTATACACAGCAGCTTTTTTTTTTTTTTTTTTTAAGCCAAATGCATATCGAAAATACAGTATTCATAAGTTAGGAAACCTGTGTATGTATGTGGAGGGCGGACTTTTTATATACTCAGGTTTTGCAGGGCTGACTTTGACTCGAGTGTGTGCAGATCTGATTATACATGGGCAGTCTTGGAATTAATCCCCCAAATATATCAAGGGATGACTGTTTACCCAGATAGTTTCTATCGTCATTCCTCAGTATCCAAAGGGAATTGGTTCCAGAACCTTCCTCAGATACCAAAATTTGAGGACGCCCAAATCCCTTATGTAAAATGGAATAGTGTCTGTATGTAACCTATCCACATCCTCCTGTATACTTTAAATCATCTCGAGATTACTTATAATACCAATACAATGTAAATGCTATATAAAGTTGTTATACTGTATTTTCTCTATTTTTAAATTATTATATTATTTTGTATTTATTTTTTCCAAATATTTTCAGTCACTGTTGGTTGAATCTGCAAATGTGGAACTCTTAAATATGGAGAGCTGACTGTACTTCTGTTGTTCTTTGTTCATTATTGATGTTGCAGATTTTTTTCTAGTATCATTTCCCTTCTAACTGAATAAGTCTGTTTAGCTTTTCTTTGTGTTCTTTTTTCTGGGTGTGGGGGGGCATGGGGCTCACTATGTTGCCCAGGCTTGAACTCCTGGGCTCGAGCAAATCTCCTGACACAGCCTCCTGAGTAGCTGGTAGCTGGGATTATAGGTGTGTGCCACTGCACCTGGCTTCTTTTCTTTTGTTCTTTTTTTTTTTTAAAAAAACAAATTCTTAGGTTTTTTTTTCACCTGATACTGTCTTTATTTCACACTTATTCCTGAAGGATACATTCTCTGAATATAGAATTCTGAGCTGACAGTTCTTTCAGCATTGTAAAAATGTATCGCTCCTTCTGGGGTTCATGGTTTCTCATGAGAAATTTGCACTCAAATCATTATTCCCCTAGAAGTACAGGTTGATTATTCCTTATTTGAAATTCTTGGGACCAAAAGTGTTTTGGATTTTGGATTTTTTCAGATTTTGGAATATTTGCATTATACTTACCCGCTGAGTATCCCAAATCTGAAAATTCAGTGTCCCAAATGCTCCAATGAGCATTTCCTTTAAGCATCATGTCGGCACTCAAAAGGTTTCAGATTCTGGAGCATTTTCGGTTTGGGATTTTCAGATTTGGGATGTTCAGTTTGTAATATGTGTTTTATCTCTGGCTGCTTGCCAGATTTTTTTCTTTGTCCTTAGCTTTGAGCAGTTTGAGTATGATGCATCTGGGCATGGATTTCTTTGTGTTTATCCCATTTCCAGTTTGCTGAGCTTCTTGAATCTGCGGTTTTACATCTTTCAGCAAATTTGAGAAGTTTTCAGCCATTATTTCTTCCAGTGCTTGTTCTGCACCACATTCTGTCTCGTGCCTCCTGGGACTCCAGTGTTAGACCTTTTGGTGTTGTCCCACAGGGCCCAAGGCTCTGTTTCTTTCTTCTCCAATTTTTTTTCTTGCTGTTGTTTAGATTGGATAATTTCTGTTGCTCTATATTCAAATTTACTAATTCCTCTGTCTTCTCCATTCTTCTATTGAGCCCATCTAGTGAGTTTCTGAATTTTAGTTATTGTATTTTTCTACTGTGAAATTTGCATTTTGTCATTCTTTTCACCCTCTATTCTTTTGCTAAGACTTTGTATATTTCCGTTAATTTTAAGAGTGCCTTTACTTGTAAGAGCATTTTTATAATAGTCTTTTTCAGGTAATTCCATCATCTGTGGCTCTTTGACATTGGCATCTGTGGATTGTCTTTTCCCCTGTGAATTAAGGTTTCCTGGTTCTTTGTATGCTAAGTAATTTTAGATTTCATAGCCTCACTTCATGTTACGTGATTCTGTCTTGTTTAAATTCTACAGAGATGTTATTTTTGTCTTAGCAGGCTTGACCAGGTGGGTTCAGGCCACAAGGTCCAACCAGCCTTCTGTGGGTTGTGGTTTCAGTGTCAGTTCCCCTTTGACAGCCTTCGTTGTGCTAATTCAAACCCACGCACATGTGTCCCCTCCACTGGCCAGGCTGGAGCTTGGTGGTGGTCTCCCTTGTAGTTCACTTTTCAAGGCACTGGTGTGTTTTTGGGGTCAAATCTACCATGCCTGGCTCAGGGGTAAGCCCCGGGAGTTCCTCACCAGCTCCTCCCTCTCTGCAAGGTCCCTGGTACTTCCGATTCTTTGGGCCTTCCCTTTTTGGTGTTCTGCAGCCAAGCGGTGGGACGGTTGGCTGTGGAGGGCAAAGAAAGCAGCAGGGGTGCCCCTCACTCTTGAGATCATAGTCCTCTTGGGGAGAGGGGGCTTTGCTCCCTCAGGATTGCAGGCACCTGTCGCCTGGGATTGCTTGGGGCTGGGAGAGACCTGAGAGAGGAAAACAAAATAACCTGGAGGTTCATCCTCTTCCTGAGCGTCAGAAGGCCCCCTCTCTGCTCCTAGAACCAGAACCAGAGGCTTCTCCTGGAGCTCCCTGTCCACAACCAGCGCCCTCTTTGAATTTGGGGCTTGGTTGAGTCCAGGCCCGTGGATGTGTGAGGGAAAAGTGGCAAACTCAGTGCTGGTTTGGTGGTGCTTTGAATTCCGGCATTCTTCTCCGGTCTGCCTGCTGCTGTTTACTTCTCCGAGGCCTGAGAGAGCAGCTTCCTGCATGCCCAGGTGTCAGAGCTGCAGGCAGAGGGGGAGACAGGGCTCCGTGTCTGTTCTACCCCACCCAGGCCCGGAGCCAGCCTTGTCCTAAGATGCACACTTCACAGGTAGCAGTCAGACGCACCTGCCGGCCTCGGGTGCGGTTACACTGGCCGGTTCCCTTGAGCAGGCCTTTGCTGATAGTGTCTGTTTGGCTTTTCAGGAGACCCCAACCAAAGAGCTGGGGCCCTGCGGAGGAGAGGCGCGTGGCCCTGAGCTGAGCAGCCCAGCACCGTCCTCAGGCCCACCCTACCTGAGCAGGTGCATAAATTCCGAAAGCTCCACGGATGAAGAAGGTATTTCACTTCACTAATTAGTTTTAAAATAAACTGAAAAATGGAGCTTTGAATAATGTAAACAGTTTTTGAGGATAATGTCGCCTGTTGCTTTAAATGATGCCTTCCCGACACTGAGAGCAGCTCTGCCATCTGTCAGCTGAACACACCTGTGCCTTCGCGCTCCCTCTCTTCTTTATCGCGCAGTGATAAAGGGAGGGTTTTCTCTTTTTTTATTTCTAGGTGGAGGCTTTGAATGGGACGATGACTTCTCCCCAGACCCTTTTATGTCAAAGACAACAAGTAACCTTCTCTGCTCCAAGCCTTCTCTGCAAACGTCAAAATACTTCTCGCCGCCACCGCCAGCCCGGGGCGCAGAGCAGAGCTGGCCCCACGTGGCGCCCTACTCCAGGTTCTCCATCTCCCCCGCCAACATCGCCAGCTTCTCTCTCACGCACCTGACTGACTCGGACATTGAGCAAGGAGGTGAGAGGCGCGTATGTGCTGGCCTGGGGGGTTGGGTGGGGGGGACATGCCCTGAACTCCTGGAGCTGATGTGTCCATGGTGTTTACTTGAGTAGATAACAGGTTAGTTTGTGTCAAACAGCCACAATCCTGACAATATGCTCCGGGGGCCACGTCCCCCGCCCTGCCCTCGGTCACTCTCCAGGCTCGTTACTGCTTAGCCCTGCAGGCAGGAGCAAGCGGGTGGCACCACAGCTCTGGGTCACTAGGATGTCCCCAGGTTGGAAGTCTCCCTCTTCCCTGTGTCCCCCTGTTCTCCCTTTTGCTGCTAATCTTCCTTCCCCAACCTCCCCACCTCCTTCCCAGAGGGAAGCTGCTCTTCGAGGCACATGCTCCTGTGAGCACGTGACCTATGAGTTTGGAATTGAGCCCAAGTGCGTCTGGCTCTGCCCCTGGGAATGTTGATTTTGCCATTAAGTGTTGGTCTTTGCGCGATAGCAGAGGGCCGAGGGGAGTGACTGGGCGGGGCCCATTTGAAGTGGTGCTGTCTCTACATACGGACCCTCGCTTCCCCATAACTAGATTGAAAGATAAATGTTAATAGGTACATTTTTTAATTTGAAGTTTACAGATCAAATAATAAATATGAAATATAAAGAGCTTTTATTTGTGTTTGCACTGTGTTTCGCGTGTGCTGATTAGATAATACTGGTTCCCTCACGCTCTGTCTGAGGGCAGACGTGTGGATCAGGGCAGGTTTGCCCTGTGCTGAGTGTTGGCATCCAGCTGCCATGGGAGCCAAGCAGATGTGTCCGCGGGAGAGTCGGGCAGGTGCAGCCGCTAGAAGGGGAGCCAGGGCAGCCCGGGCAGGTGCTGGGACCCAAGCACTAGCTTCAGTTCCACTTCCTGCAGTGCACCTCTGAGACCGTGCAAACTCTTAGTCTGTGATGATCGTTTTTAAAAACCCAGCTTTGTCGTGTTGCTTCCTCTCCCCTGAACAGGAAGCAGTGAAGACGGAGAAAAAGACTAGGCGGCTGCCGACGCGCTCTCAGGTCGGAGGCTGCTCTCCAGAGCTGCAGTCCCGTGTCCTCGGCCCAAGCAGTGCCGTCCCCTCCACATTTGCTGCGGCGAGATTGGGAGAGCGGGAGAGCGCACCAGGAGAAGGCAAACGCCCTGCGCTGCGTCCGAGGCGGGGCCCTGGGGGAGCCCCAGTGGGGAGCGTGGCCGTGGCCGTGTCCCAGCAGCTGGTGTCCCTCAGCTCCGCGCACCCGCGGCTGCTCTCACACTTGAAGTGCTCACATGGTGGTCGTTCTGGGGAAGCGCCCACACCACCTCCGTGCGCGGCACCGGTGTGTCTGTGCTCCAGGTGGGTGTTCTCTGCGTCTACACCTGTACACCCGGTCCCCGCACGGGCGCGGCAGAGGACGCACTGGGGAAATGGTCACGAGTGAGCCATATTTATTACTTTTAAAGAAATCACTAATTGCTTTCTGTAATTGCACTGTGGATAAATGTTAAGAGTCTCCAATGTTGTACAGAATCTTAAATTATTCAAGGAAAATAAGGCAGGTCAAGCTGGTGCTACCCACTAGTTTGATTTTTTTTCTGTTCTATAGTTTGCTCTGCATGGTACCTGTAAAGCTTAAATATTTTGAGTGTTATGCTGTCCTTGGAATTGTTGGAGTTGTACATATGGTACTCTTTCATGAATGATAATGATTCTGAATGTTAGTGTTTTATGTTCTTATAGGAAATATTTTCAATGAGTCCAGAAATACCACTCTGTTGTGTTGATGGAAGCAAACACATTTTTGTCTCTTGTCTACAAGGTGGTTTCTCTGCAGCAAATGAGGCTTCTCTCTGAGGAGCTGAAGGGTCTTGCAGCCTCTCCGTGCAATTCTCCCACCCCAGCTCCCAACTTTTAAAAACCCTTTTGGTAAAAATGGACTGGCGGTGTACCCCAGAACTCGGTGCCCTGGCCCTCGCCCTCCTGCCTGTGTCTAGGAGGCTGACTGCTGTGTAGCTTCAGTGTTCTCGTGAGTCTGTCCTTCCAGAAGCCAGGACTCGGAGGAAGATGCATCTCCACAGAGGGCTCTGGTTGTTGAGGATGGTTTAATTGTTTGTACACTTCAGGTGTTGTTGATTTGAGCTTTTTAAAAAAATCTCCACAGCTGAATTTTCCCCTTGGAGCCACTCCAAGTCACGTCCAGGTGTGGCCAGTCTCTTTGTAGCCTCGGAGATACACTACAGCCTGCACCTGTGGGGGCAAGGGCAGCGCCTCAGCAGCTGACACGTCCAACTGGTTGGGACCTTGAGTGGCCCTGTGTGGCCCCAGGGCTTATCTGGACGGACCCTTCCCTTCTGCATTAGGCACCAAGTTCTCTTGCTTTGAAAGGGACCGATGTTTCCAGTGCAGCTTCATGGTGTTGGCAGGAACCGGTGTTCACAGCGCAAGGCCGACATCATCCAGCCCTCGGTGAGCTCTGCCCTGACATGAGGAAGCCTCCGGTGGCCGGTGCAGCATACTGTGCTGAGGGAGTCACCATTGGTACCAGCTGGGTCCACAGGCCCGTGGCCCCCTCACACTGGCCCTTCACCCCAGATATTTTCCGGTGCTGATGTGCTTTCCAGACCTGGTGTAACCCCGGGCCGGCTCTCCAGGCCCAGGCGGGGGCTGCCCAGTGTAAATCGGAGGAACTCGGGTTCTAGTGCAAAATGCAGATGTGGACATGGCCAGAGTTTATATAGCAAATTACAACCTTTAGTACCAGTTCTGGTTCGCTCCACTAGTTTTTTATACTAAGCAATAATTTTCCAAAGCAAGAAAATGTAGAATGAAGAGAGTCCCCTGACCCCCAGCCTGGTGTGAACACAGTGTGCTCTCCTGGGCTGTGCAGACAGCACTGGTTCTTGTGACGTGCGTATGTTTTTTTAAAAAATTAACAGGGCATTAGAAGATGATTTTGCCAAAATTGTCATAACTCACAGTTTCTTGCTATGGAGACTTCCTGAGTTTTCTGAATTTTTACATCTAACTGCCACTCTTGGTTGACAGAGAAATGAGAGGTGACTGTACTCATTTTTCCAAATTATAGACTTACGGAGTTCAGATTTAATGAGTAAAAATCAAGAAGATCCATAGGATATATAGTCTTCATACACAGTCAGCCTAGGATAAATTTATTGATATTTTGGGATTGTACATTTTTCACTATGATTAAGGAGATTTTAACAACATAATTCCCAATTTTATTTTAAGTCTATATCACTCTCACAATTGCCAAAACATTTTATACATTGAGTCTGGGGGGTGGGTAGAGTAGTGGTGTTGCATGGAAGGGAAGATTTATATTTATAATAAATATGTGAGTAAACATGTTTTTTTGAAATCTCAAGCAATACACAGGAAATTTAAGTAGATTGAAATTTTCAGCCCATTTTTAAAATGTCAGCATGTACTTTGTTCGATTCAGTTTTGATTTTTTTTTTTTTAACAAATAAGTTGGTTAACAGTAGTGGGTTTTCAAAATGTACTTGTTCTAATCAGTTGTGCAATGAAATAAACGGGTGGCATTCTCTAGATCAGCAGTCCCCAGCCTTTTTGGCACCAGGGACTGGTTTCATGGAAGACAGTTTTTCCACAGACTGGAGTGGGGGGCGGTGGGAGGCAGCGCTCAGGCGGTGATGGGGGTGTGGCTGTACATGCAGATGAAGCTCGTGAGCCGCTCACCTCCTGCTCTGTGGCCTCCCACCCCATTCCTAAGTTGCACGGAGGACAATTTTTCCTCGGACCGGGGTTGTGGGGAGTTGGGGTGGGCAGTGGAGCTCTGCAGCCTGGTCCCCATGCGGAGGTTGGGAACCGCAGCTCTAGATGACGTGGGGCAAGGTTAGAATACCTGGTTCACAGTGATATCTCCTGGCCTCCTTTGAGTGCAGTCCAGAATCTATCAGATTTTAATTGGTCTTACTTTGGTGGAGTTTGTATATTTTAAGTACTATAATAAAAATAATCTTTCATTTCCTTCCTAGCAGATGCTATTTTGTGTAATTCAATGACCCTGTCATAAGCCAGAAAGGGCAGTGTAGAAAAAGCGTCCCCCAGATCCCTCTGAGACTTGGACTGTGTCTGGGTAACAAACTGTTCATCTTAAGGGTGAAAGAGCCTCAACTAAACTGAATTGAAAACACAGCATTCATTCTATTTTTAAATGTACAGGCTCGATTGTTTCTATAGAAATGGGTTTATCTCAGAAAAGTCTTTGTATGTCTTGCTGCCATAAAATGCCTTCCAAAACCTCTTCCTTTAATTCATATTTCCCATAGGGTATTTGTAGCGGTAATGACCTATTGCATGTCTGTCCTGAGGGCCCCGGGGGAAGGGAGGCAGCTCCTAGCCCGTATCTGAAAATTTAGAAGGGAACCACGTGTTATACTCCAAAAGGTTGGGCTTCAGTTATGGGGGCTTCAAAACATTAGCCTTATGAGAAGTAGCCTTAAAGTAAGAATGGGTGTACACAAATTTTTCGGATTTAAGTCTCAAAAACAATATTCCTAAGTAGTAATGGGGTTGGCTCAAGCCTTGGCTATTAACAGAGAAAATTCTCTTTAGTATATAAATAAATTCTTAAAGATGTGTTGACAGTATTGAATTACCGACAACCTGTTGAGATCAATTCGAGTGGCTCAAACTTGTGCTGTTTGAGTGTTCAGGTTCACGAGGGTGGATTTGGACCTTGCTGATGGGACCTGGTGTAAGTGTCCATTGTTCGCTTCCAGCTGCAGAGGAGGACTGATGGGGCCGTCACACCTACCGGGTCTCCCGTTGTACTTTAACACAGTCAAGAGAGGTTCACGGCAATATAACAGTTAATGAACTTTCAGTTTAAATTGTGTACATTTTTAAATTGTAAGATTTTTACTGTATATTGATGCATAGTGTGATTCAATAAATTGCTTGTAATTTAAAAACTATTTAATATTCAAAATAAATATAGTTATATATTTATAAACTCTGTTGCTGCGTTTATTCCATGTTTTTCCGACCTTGCAAGAGTGGGGTGTCTGGCACGGCCATGCATGTGCCTGTGGCCCTGGGTCCTCTGGAGATTGTGTGCCCTTTTCCATGACGGACCTAAATTCCCCACGCTCCTGCCAACACGAAGATTTGCATAATCCCTGGAAAACTATAAACTTTTATGTGGTGTTGGTGCTACCTTGAAACAAATCTGTAATCCGAAGCCTTTGCACTCAATGAACAATTTCAGAAGCATTTTCATTTATGTGGTCTGCGTTTGGCCCAGACCCAGCGAGCTCTAGGCCAGAGGCTACCTCCCTAATCTCAGCTCCAAACCAGCCTCTCAAAGCCTGGGTGGCCCTGCCCTCGCTCCTGGTCCCTCCCTCCAGGACCCAGCTGCCAAGAGTGTGGGAACAGCCTCCTACCAAAACCACGGCTAAGGGGGCAGTTCCAAGACCGGTGTGACCCTCAGGGAGTGGATGGAGACCTCTGAGTCCCCATTCAGAGATGCCTGAGATAGAGCAGAGACCCGGCTTCCAGCTGGTCCTGCTGGTTGGGAGTGTGTCCAGGCCTGCCAGCCGCACCAAGACTGGCCCAAAGACTCCCTGTCACCACATTGCTACAGTCCCGAGTGACTCCTTAGCAAAGTGCTGCTTTTAGCCCCTTTTAACTTGTAACAGGCGTGGAGACCGAGGCACGGGGGTCCAGTAAAGCGGCGGGCAGCTGAGCTGGTTTGGAGCCCAAGCTGTCTGCCTCCAGCGGAGATCTGCCCAAAGCACCCGCAGCCTCGGAGTCCGCGTCCCCAGTCCCTAAGCAGTCTGGGCTGTTGCTCTGCAAGGCTGTGGCCGCTGCTCATTTAAGATCCCAGTATTGCAGGATGGCTTTTCTCCTGTGACTGGCTTGGTGTTCTGACCTTAACCCTAAGGCCAGGTGCGACGGCCACGTGCAGTCGTGGGGTTTCCCCTCCGCCAGGGCGGGCTCCCAGGGAGGGCTCAGCCTCCTCATCCGCGAAATGGGCCCGGGCTCCGCCATGCCACGCACCGGGCGCCCTGGGTTCCAGCCGACCCCAGCCGGCTGCCGGGGGGATGTGGGGGCGGGGAAGGCTGTGGAGGGAGGGGAGGGCGTGGAGGGCGGGGCAGGGGCTGCAGGTTGGAGGAGGCTGTGGGGGGACGGTGAGGCGGGGCGGGGAAGGCGAGGGGGGCGAGGCTACGGGGCGGAGCGGGAGGGGCGGGACCCGGCTGCGCGGCCACCGAGTCACCGGGTCCCGAAAGTGCCGCGCTTGGCTGGGCCGCCCGCCCGCCAGCAGGTGCCACCGCCCGCGGGCCCGCCCCCGACACCCCGACCCCGGCCCCGCCCCGGCCCCGCCCAGCGGGTCCATTTACAGGCGTCTGCGGCCCCGCCCGGGGCGGCTAAAGCTACGTGTCCTTGTCCCCCGTGGGCAGCCTCGGCGCGTGCGGCCCGGATCCTCAGGTAAGCCGGGAGCTGTGAGTCCGGGTGGGGCTGCGGGACGGGCTCAGAGGCAGGACCGGGTGGGGGCTGGGGAGACGGGTGGCGGGGCTCAGGACCGGGAGCCCCTGCCGGGGCCGTCCGCGCGGTGGGACTGCGGGCCGCCGCAGGGGCCACTGTCGACCTCTGACCTCCGACAGCTGCCCCATGTCCACAGCGGTCCTGCCCCGATGTTGCCCCTGCGCGTGTCACGTCCAGAGCAGGACAGGAGGGAGGTGGCTGGAGGCCATGCCTGTCCGTGGGGCAAAGAGGAGGCAGTGCAGCCTCGGGCGAGGGGCCGCCCTAAGCTAGAGTCGGGGCACATCTCTGGTTGGTCTGAGCAAATTGTCAAAGGTCACCTGAGCTCAGGAGGCACTCAGGGGACAGAGAGGGGCGTGGGC